>NW_008355272.1:5084753-5085184 GCF_000622305.1 Nannospalax galili
TGTACCAGATTCTTTTTCTCACCTGACAATGCATATCTATCTGTTTAAAAATCTTTTAGAAAGGGTGCTTAAGTGATGTGTATGAAGGTTTAAATGATTGTTAACATCGTGTAATACCATCTGGCTGCATTTATATTGTATACTCTAGTTTGGAATGAATGATAGTAGAACTTTAGACATCACAAAGCAATGCATTTTGTAATGGAAACTCAGGGTGGGCACCTTTATTATAACTCATCCACTGATTCACTAGGCAGAGCATTTTCTTTGGCTCCACCTTGTCCTTTGGCAGTTAGTGTTTTATGATAAGTTCTGACAATGGGCTGTGAGTAGAAGTAGTCCATATTTCTCCCAAGTCAAGATAGTCTATCCTGGATCAGGGTCTCACAACATTCCTCGGGGGCTAAAGATTCATTCACGGTTATATGATC
>NW_008355272.1:5085253-5110818 GCF_000622305.1 Nannospalax galili
GTAATGGAAACTCAGGGTGGGCACCTTTATTATAACTCATCCACTGATTCACTAGGCAGAGCATTTTCTTTGGCTCCACCTTGTTCTTTGGCAGTTAGTGTTTTATGATAAGTTCTGACAATGGGATGTGAGTAGAAGTAATCCATATTTCTCCCAAGTCAAGATAGTCTGTCCTGGATCAGGGTCTCAGGTCTCACAACATTCCTCGGGGGCTAAAGATTCATTCACGGTTATATGATCAGAATGATAATTTTCCCAAAGGTCTAGGTACCTGAACGATTGCATGGTGTAGACCCTTGCCTAGATTTGTATGTTTGTGCATTTTTCCAATGTTAACCTTGATGAAAAGATTGATGATTCTTGTATTACTTGTCACTGAGAAGTCAGTTACGTGTTATCATAGTGTAATTTAGACAAGTTCAGTCTAATAGAAATATGTGAGCTATGTAGAATTGTCTATTGTCACATTACTAAGGAAGAGAAACCTGATGAAATTAACTTTAACAATAGATAATATTTATACTAACATCCCCAAAATATTACCAATGAAACATGTAATGAATATAAAAATCATAAAATATCTTACTTTATTTTTTGTCCTTTTGAGACAGGGTCTCCCTATAGCCCAAGCTGTCCTGGAACTCACTATGTAGACCAGGCTGGCCTTGAACTCACAGAGATCGGCCTGCCTCTGCCTCCCGAGTGCTGGGATTAAAGGCGTGCACCACCATGCCTGGTACTAAGGCTTTGAAACTTTTAAAATGTATATTTTAATTGAATTTTTGTGCATTTTATACAAAACGTCTTAATCATCTTTATACCCCATCCCCTATCTGCACTCCCTATAACCATCCCCACCAGATTCATGTATTCTGTCATACAGGTAAAGGTCTCTCGAGTCAAGTTGGTGTACCTAGTCATCCCTCAGTGCAAGTTCATTCACTGGGGTCCCTTCAGTCAACCTTCTCCTTTAAAGAAGATCAACTCTTTCCTCACCCAGCAGTAATCAACTATGGGATGAAACAAAATGGCGCTAACACATGCGCAGTCAGACCGATTAAAGTCTTGGAACCTGATCTTTGCCAAAACACCTGGCAAGAGCCAAGGCCACTAGAAGAGCCAATCACGAATGGCCATGTTAACTGGCAATGCAGAGGGACCAATGAGAAAAGGCAAATAAACTATATAAGCCCAAGTCCTTCCTGTAATAAACGAGTCTGCAGTACCTCGCCTAGTGCCTGCTTCCACCCGACTCCCAGTGTCTGTGTGTTGACTCTGTGCTGCTCACCCCCTCCCAGTTGGGACCCCGAGTCTCCCCTAGGCTGGACCTGCAAGGAGACTGCAACAATCAACCACCAATAGGTCTTTGGCTAAGGTTGGGCCCTGCTGCCCATTAGCCCAGTTCTATGATGGGTTTTTATCTCAGCTCTCATCAATGAAGCTTCCTCATGCAACAGAGGACATTGAAACCAAAAGGGAACAAATGGCCAAACTGTGAAAAATAAGAATCCGCAGAGTGTGAGTCCTTGGACAGGAATCCTATATTAAATTCCACCTACCCAGGGCTCAGGGATCAATGCAGAAGAGGGGCCATAAAGATTGTAAGAGCCAGGGGAAGAGGGATGTGCATGACCATAAGGTAACAGAGTCTTCCAGGATCCAGGTACCTTGTTCATATGAACTTACAGCAATGGTGTCAGCATACACAAGACCCATGCAAAAGGGGACTCAGTCAAACAGAAACCCAGCAAAGAAACCTTTTTACCCTTACAACACATGTCTCTTCAAACCAACTATATTCCAACTGCTCAAACTTAACAACAATCTACTTGGATAGTGCTGTTTGGGGCAATATAGTTTTATAGTATCAATGAACATATAAATATATAAACAAAATTATAAAACAATTATGACTCAGGGTCCCAGGATTGTTTTTTTTAATGAAATTAAAGGATGTCTTGTTTAATTATCTTTAACTTCTTGATCTTTCTCCTTACTTTCCCAAGCATCTTAGAACTGTTAGACTGTCTTTACTATGTTATTCACAAGCTTTGTCTCTTCTGAGGACATCATTGCACAGCATGCTGTGATATGAATATATATGAAACACTTCCTGGGTGCCTGAGGCAGTCACCAGTTATATGTAGTTTTACACACTGGTGTATTAGTCTGTTTTCTCTGCAGGGAAGCCAGCCAGGTAATAACATCCAATTTATTTAGGCACCTCCCAAGATGTTGAGTCTTCATCCATCTATTCTCTGGAGGTTAAAAGAAATAAAAAGATATGAAAAGACTGAAATTCTTGAAACATTACTTTGATTTAGTTTAATATATATGTGTGTGTTTGGTTCAGATTCTCTTGGAAGCATACACTGAGACATCATTTAATACAAATAGTTTATTTGGACTGTGCAGAGAGTGGGACTGTGATGCAGGGAAGGAAATACAGCAAGTAAAGTGTGCCCTATTAAGCCAGCTGATGTCATGAACCACTGGTATTTCATACTGAGAGTAGGGGCACAGTGTTTTTGTGCACAGGCTTGGAATTACTGCAGCTGAGGGAAAGAGGTGAGGATTTTACAAACCAACTCCTGAAAGTCACTGGTTGGTTTTAGTCTCATCTTCCTGGATAGGAGCACACATGGCTGTAGAGCAGTGTACAAGTCCTGCAGAACTCATCTGGACAAATGAGATGGCACGTCTGAGGGAAATGGGTGAAGTATTGACAAGAGATACTCTGGGAGAACTTTCACTTTAATACTCATTGAAATCATAGAATTTCAGTGTCACAGTTGATGAATCTAGCCAAAGAAGAGTGTATAAGAAGAGATCTAATTCAATGCCATAAATTTAATTTGCAGTGGGGAGGGTTTTGAGTGCATCTGCTATTTTGCCATAAGGAAAAAAAGTGAAATCTTTGAGACAAATACAGCCTGTGGGCATGAAAAAAGACTGGCAGCTCATATCAGATAGGCAACAGCTTTGCAGCCAGGAGGCATAATGAAGGACCAATAGCAGTTTAGCCTGCATTGGGGTGTGGTCCCTTTATGGACAGCCCCAGTGTTCTATGAGGGCTATGTGAACGTGACTAGACTCCACAGACTACCCACACTATGACGGGCACTTTGTCCCAGCTGAGTAGCCAGTCTGTTCATTTTCAATGAATATTTCCTCCTTGGTGAGGTTTATAGCATCATTGTAATTAGAGTTATGTTTTTCCCTCTGAAGAGACTTCATGGTTAGATGTGAATAACACCTGACATTAAATAAAGGGTTGGCAGACACTGTACTCTTGGCAAAACACTTGGAAACACCATTTTTGGTGGAGGCTGTACCTCATTATGACAAAACTCATGATTTCATAAAATTTACTTTTAAAAAATATTTTATTATTATTATTTTTTTTGTGTACGAGTGTATTGTCTGCATGTATGTGAGTGCACCTGTGTCATGCAATGCCACAGAGGTCAGAAGAGGGCTTCGGATTCCCCTGGAACTGGAGTTAAGGATGGTTCTAGCCGCCATGTGGGTGCTGGGACTTTTAAATGTTTAAGACATAGTAATTAATCTCCTTATTTCTAAGTTAAAGTATTTTTTGATTTATTTAATTATTTTTTTATGAGGGTTTTATCTCCACGTATGAAAGTGCACCATGTGTGCAATGCCCACAGAGGTCAGAAGAGGGCATTGGATCGCCTGGAACTGGAGTTACAGATTGTTCTTATCCACCATGTGGATGCTGGGAACTTAACCTGGATCTTCTGCAAGAGCAGCCAGTGCTCTTAACCACTGAGCCATCTATCCAGCCCTATTCCTAAATGTTAAAGATATATCTTGTTTGGAAATTATAGTTCTACATGTATGGTGTATGTGTATCTTTATATTGTCTCTCTGATAGTACAGTCATCCAATATTTCCCTTTATAGGTATCAGATCCAGAAAAATAAGACTAAAATTATTTTATGAACTGCTTATTTGGCATCCTCTATTTGTAAGTTTGGGATAGAAAGAAAGGGCTGGAAGCAAAATAAAAATGGATAAGGTAAGATTCTTGTAACTCAAAATTCCGAAGATGCCAATAGTATCATGCATTCAAAAGTATTTATTGGGAGTATCCTACATGTCAGCTACTAGGCTCTGTGCTGTGATCACCATGATATATGAGAAAAACCTGAACCTGAGCTACTGAGGAAGACAGAAAAGAAGAAATTACAGTAGAGGATGCCTGCTGAGACTGGACAGCTGCAACACATGGGAGCTTAGAACTTTGCTCTTTGCTGTTAGCTCTCCCATGGATGGACTGGGTAGGGATTTTAGTGTGTTCACTCCATTAATAAAACAAACAGATCCTAGCTTAGCATGCCACTGAGAGCTTCGTTTTAAGCCCAAGAATACCGATGAATACATGCATTGTTGGTGGTTGATTCTATTTGCTCCAGTGGTCAAAGGGATTCTAAAACACCTTGGACAGGGGCCTGGAGAGATGGCTCAGCAGTTAAGAACACCAGTTGTTCTTGCAGAAGAACCAGGTTCGAATCTCAGCACCCACATGGCAGCTAACAATTGTCAGTAACTCCAGTCCCAGGGAATCTGACAACCTCTTCTGACCTCCGTGGGCATTGCACACGGGTGCACTTACCTACCTGCAGGCAATACACACATACACATAAAATAAAAATAATAAAATAAAAAAAAACCCACCTTGGACAAAAGCTAAGATACAGAGTCAGCCTAGATGCCCAAGAATAGATGAACGGATAAAGAAAACATAGTGTACATGAGTATGTATGTATATGTACACGTGTGCATGTATGTGTATGCACACAATGGAGTATTATTCAGCCATAGAAAAATGAAAAGAAAATGAGATTTTGTCATTTATAACGATTGGAAAGAACTGGAGCCCAGTAAGTGAAATAAGCTGCCACCAAGTGAGGAATGTCACCTGCTCTCTTTCATATATGGAAGCTTCAAAAGTCAGCTTGAATGCCAGGCATGGTGCCACATGTGTGCAGCCCTTGGGAGGCAGAGGCAGGTGGAGATTGAGTCCAGCCTGGTCCACATAGTGACTTCCATTCAGGCTAAGATGAGGGAGACCCTGTCAAAACAAAGAGACAAGAAAAAAAAAAAAAAAAAAAAAAACAAATCAGCAGCTTGAAAACAGAAGCAGAATAGTCATTACTAGAATTTGGGAAGGATGAAGAGGATGAGCAGGGGTGGTTGGGTTGGATGCAAACACTACTATAAGCATGTATGGAAATGTCACATTGAATTCCCGTTACTCTGTACAATTGATACATGTTACTAACTAAAAAAATAGAAGTGAAAACCCTGCACCTGGTTGCAGAATTCAAGAGGGACAAACATGAGGCTCAGGAGAGGTGAGCGTTGGGAAGCATGAAAGCAGATACTGGCACATTGTGCTGAGTCTACACAGTTGAAAATCTGCAGTGTGTAGATTCTGTGGCAGCAAAAGAAATTGAGAAGTTTTCTAGAGAGAAAAAGTGAATTCATTTAACATGACAGTTATTAACAATTTACTTCAGCAGGTATGATTATAATAGTGAGTGAAAATTCATGAAATAAACAGTTCTTTCAAAGCCTTGGGAGTATGCATGAAAAAAAATTTTCCCCTTCTGCTGAGTGACTGATATTAGACATTCAAATCGCTCTTCTCCACATTCATTATGTGGCACTGAATGGATTCATACAATCCTAACCCGCTGTGTTCTGCTGCTAATCTGTTTCAACACCAGTGGAATATTAATGACTCTGGAGCATAACACTTTCCATAACCTCTGCTATTTCACTGCCACAAAATTAAGTACAGTCTGCGTTTAATTACTTAGCATTGAACTTCAGCATGAAAGAATTCAATTGTGTAAAATAACAAACTTTGGGGTAATTGCATGCATAATCAGTGCACATTTCCTCCATTTCTTGGTTATCCTGATGTCCAGGATCTTTTCTCTCCCCTTGTCTCAAGGAATTCTATACCTTTAAGGTCACTGTTCCCATAACTTTAATTAAGGACAAGAAAAGAAGGTATAGATGTTTTTTTTTTGGGGGGGGGGGTTTAAATTACCCTGTCCATCCCATTGTCTGTGAGAAGTTTTTGATGTCTCTGTGCTAGTGGTGTGCTGATCTTTCAAACATTCCCCACCCAGTGTCATTTTTCTACTACTTAGTAGTAGAGAGAGAAGGTCATGTCTGCACTGCTGATGCAGTAATCTGAAATTGCATTCTGCTAAAAGTTGATGCATTTTCTTTTTGTCAAAAAGAAAAAAAATACAACTGTGTTTTCCAGGGCTGAGACAGGGATGTTAAAGACAGCTTCTCCTTGATCCTGGATGACATTGTGACAATAATGTTGCCCTTAGTCATGGAGAGTACAGCTGGTTCTTTATGGGCATTTGTTTAGTAAGGAAAAGAAAGATACAGAAATCCATGCCTCTGACTCAGTTGTTAGCGTAAGCGGAGATGACTGATTTTTCTTTAAAATTACTATATTAGTTTTAGCAGTCTCCAGGTCCAATACTTTAGCATTAATCCAAGAATCTTTCCTTCTGTACATTTCCCAGCATGCATCATTCTCGTTCTCTAAATATTCTTAAAGGGAGCTGTGTACAGCACACAGAGGTCAGGGAACATGCCTAGGAATTCTCATTCTGCCAAGAAATGACGGGTTTGTCATCTCCTTTCCTGTCGCCACTTCGGTCCAGTTGCCTGGATTTTCCCCATTGCAGAGAGTGCTTTGTTTAAAGAAAATACTCTGCATCTAAAACAGTGTTTTTGAAAACCAGTAGAGCCCTAAAATTACTTGCTTTCTAGAAGAAGAATCTACAGATCAGAAATGATAAGGGATGTGCAACAGAGTTTGGGGGAGGCCAGGCTGGAGGGATGCAGGCTCTCTTGGTTCATATCTGCACATTGCACACTTGCTCATCTCCAAGTAACAACTCAACTTCAAGGTCATTGTGGGAGCCAGCCAAAGCAACCGTATTCACATCCGGAAGGCTGCTGATTAGCATGTGTGAGCTCTGGGTTTAATTTCTGGTATATAGTGGAAGGTTTGTCAAGGGGGGGGGAGAGGGAGAGGGAGAGGGAGAGGGAGAGAGAGAGAGAGAGAGAGAGAGAGAGAGAGAGAGAGAGAGAGAGGGAGGCTTGTAAAAAATGAGTGATAGATAACAAGACTAGAGCATCGTCAGCTGTTGGCTACTTGTTCAGGGCTTATTGATCCAAATTCCTGTAAAATTAGATCCAGACCCTATTCTTGTACAACCCCACCCTCTTCTAACTACTAACCCTGTTCCAGAAGGCAATCTGTTTGCAGCTGGTTGCCTTTCCCACCCCCGTCTCCACCTTCTTCAGTGTCACACAAGAAATACAAAACACATGGATGCTTATGAATAATTCAAGTTCTCTAGAGAAGGCTATTTGATACTGACCCAACACAAACCTTTCCCATCAATCTGCATTTTAAAAACTAACCCTGGGAAAGCCAGCCTCCTTCAGATGTGAGAATCTATGGCAATTCTGATTTGCAAGCCTAAGAGGTCCTCAAATAAGAAAATCGATTCAAACCCAAAATGACATTTCAGTTTCATTAAGTCAGCATTGTCTGACTTGCATTATTTAATAGGTCGTATCTACTATGACCTCAGAAGAGTTAAATCTCATGAACAGAAGGGCTGAATACTATCTATTATAATTTCAACTTTAATGATTAGAAACACAGAATTCATTTCTTTGCCAAATGTCGGCTCTAAAATGGCTTTCATTGCAGCTCATCTATCAGAAGGGAGCACACTTCTGAAGATTTTACTGACCTCATTTTGTTAAGCATTTAGAACTCAAACCCAAAGGAACAGCCTAAGAGAACATTCTGACCATCCGTGGTAGAAGGTGATGCACTCAGAAAGAGTAATTCCTAACCCCATACCTGAAAGCCTCAGAGACAACACAAACTGCTTTGAACAAAGACCTTCTTTCTAGATCGATGTGCTGAGAATGCAACGGAGAGTACAGGTGTGAAGAACAGCTTGCTTGAGAGATGAGATTTGGCACATCCTCTGTCTGGCATAAAATGCAAGGCCCTCGTGTCACTGGGAAGATTCAAATTCAAATTTTCAGTGAATTTTTGTGCATTTCATGCAATACATCTTGATCATATTTAGACACCCTCCCTCTCTGCATTCCCCTACCACCCCCACCTATTTTTACGCATTCTGCCATATATGTTAAGATCTATTACATCAAGTTTGTGTCCCCAGATGCCCCTTGGTGTGAGTCCATTCACTAGAGCCTGGTTAGTTTGGGGATTCAATTCTTCCCCAAACCATTACTTGATTGATTAGATTACCCAAACTTATATTTAAAGAATCCCCCACTTGTAAGATGGTTATAATGTAAAATGTAATTTCTACATAGATTTTTTTAAAAAACTTGAGTTGGGACACCTAAGAAGTTAGGTCAGGGTTTGATAGTCATAGACCAATTCTGGCCTGCCTCCTGGTTTCAGTAAATAAAGATTTTTAGAACATACCATGACAGATTCATTTCCAGATTTTATTTTTATTTTTAATTATGTTATGTGTATGTCTGTGTGTGGGCTTATACACATGATTGCAGTATCTGAATAGGTCAGAAGAGGGTGTTGGATTCCCTAGAAATGGAGTTACAGGTGGATGTGAGTCACTCAACCCGAGTTCTTAGAACCCAACTTGGGTCTTCTGGAAGAGTAGCAATGGTCTTAAATACTGAGCCATCTCTGCAGCTCCTCATTTTCAGGTTTTCTGTTGCTGCTTGCACATTATAATGGTGGAGTTGGGCGGTTATACCAGAGATCTTCAGTTTTGGAAAACCAGAAATATTTACTCACTAGCCTTTTGGATAAATGCTTGCTGAACCTACACTGAACTTGACTGCAGGGCATAGAATCCATAACAGGGAGAGTTTGTAACTTGGAAATCTGATGAGGGCTAGAATGACAGAGGAAGCTATCTGATACACAATGGCATTATTATGTGGCAATATTATGGCAGGTTCAAATATTCACTACTGCTCTACAAAAGGAGACAGTCCCATCTGGAATTTGATGGCGCTGTATGTATAGAGTTGTCCAGCTTCAGGAAACTGAAAGTCATGGAGAAATAACAGCAAAGCTTCACTGAGTCTCACAGTCTCACTATGGCTTAGTTTGATGTTCAGTGCCTGAATTTTTTTTTGTTGTTGTTGTTGTTAAAAGATTTGTGGGCCCAGAGGCAAAAATCAGTCAGCTGTCCTCTGAAGACTGTCTTTTTTCTCCACATCTTATATTTAGCTTGTTGGCTGTAGAAAAATAGGCAGCGGCCCAGATTGGTTTGTGGAATATAGTTGACCAATGTCTGGATTAGATGAGAGATTCCTTAGTCCTCCCACTTTAGCTTCCATGCTCATTAGCCATCCATCTAGTTACCAAATGCTAATATGGTACTCCACTGAGAATCTTAGGAAGAATTGGAAATATTGACGTCCAGCAAAACAAAGATAAAAGAGCTTTTCCCAACACCTTTCTAGCATACAACAGTGCAGACTGTGGACAGGCATATGTTGGACACTTAGCAAATATTACTGAAAGAATGATGATTTCTCAAGGCAACCCTGCCTTTGAGGGTCCATCTGGACAAACAACTGGTTTCCCTAGGTAGCTTCTTCTTATGTGTCTCTGATTCTAGTAAACATTTGAAGTCTTCTTTAGTAAGTAGGTGGAATGGATACATTTGTTTCAGGACATTATATTTATTTTGTATTATCGGTGACATAGGAGAGGACTGGTACAAGTGGCTTGGTATGCAGGCAAGCCCTCTGGCTTTCATTACCTGAGTGGGCTTATATTAGACGTCTTTTCTACCTTGTCATTTGGAAGAAATTATTCTTGACCAAATGGCATTTTCTGCAAGAGTACTCACTCTGAGATCACATCTTTCCTAACTTTGCTGTTTTTTAATTGAGAAAATGTCTTTAAAGTGTAAACATAACTTGGGTTAACTGCGGGGCTAACCTATGCTGTTATCTGTCTCACCTGGCTTTGTGGTCATTTTTCAGCTCTCTGTCACCTTCAGACATTTATCGAAGAATCTGGCATTTGGGTGGACAATCTTGCTCCCCCTGTCCCTGCCCTGGATTATTTCACTTTCCAAGCAGACAGTTCCACATGGCAGAGCCACTTCTTCGGCCTCCTCCATACCACGTTCACCCTGGGTGCCCTTTGGCTCCAGACAGCGTCCTGCTTGCTCACTGTAGATAGCATTCAATGGTTCCATGCACTGCCCACAGCTCCCTCTGCTTCCAGGCTTCTTGGGTCATCTTCATCCTAGCCATTCTCAGCCATATTCGGACCCTCTGTCCTTCAGCCACAGACCTGATGCTTGTTGCACCACATTCGGACACTAAATCCTTGCACCGTTATGCTTTTCTGTAGTTAATGTGCCTTCCTATTTCTCCCTTTTTCTTCTCCTGCAACTTATTTTATTTCTTCAACTTTCTAAACAGTGGACACATTTACACCAAAGGACATTTGGGTACAAACTCCTGAATAAACATGACTCAGCATGTATAGCAGAGTGCATAGGGTTCAGTGCCGGGATAGGGGGAGGCATGGATGGGGGAGGGGGTCTGTATTTGAGTGGGAAATGTATGAAATTTTAAAAGCTCAATAAAAAAATCAGTATAAACAGAAAAAATAAGGCAATTTGGTTGAATTTTTTTTCTCTTAAGGCCTATGAAACTTCTCCCTATCATGTTCAAACTATAACTCTTTGATGAGCAACTTTTTTTTATCTCTGGCCTGTTAAACTACAGTAGGACATTTTTTATTGGTGTGTGGAATCAAACCTAGGGCCTTATGAATGCTAGGCAAAAACTTTACTATGGACCCCCACCTCCATATAAAGAAACAATTTTTGAAAATGTCTCATTTAAAAATGGTGTCTTATAAAAACTTACTTTCTTCCTTTTACCCAGAGATAATAGCTGAATTTTGGGCATTTCAACATCTATCCAAATAAAACTAGCAATATTGAATTCTCTAAAGATTTTCTCAGGTAAAATCTGGCTTTTATAATTAATATTATTCCCCAGAAATAGTCATTTAAATTTAATTTTCTTTTGGTTTTGAGGCATCTGAATCAAATGATCTAAGTGGTTGGTAATGGAAAGTAAATATAATGAAATTCTCTTAATCCATTGAGCATGTCTTTGTATATTATTGGGATATTCAGTTGTTAATATAAAAGCAGTGTGCCATTTGGCATAACCACAAGGGATCAAAATGGATATTTTGAAGAAATAAAATCCGACCACACCCCGTGCTTTAATTGGTAAGTAAACAAACCAAAAATTATGCATATACGGAGGCAAGATAGAGGAGTGATTTTAATTATTGGCATTGACATCTGTACTCTTTGTATAAATAAGATTTTTAAAAAAAATACATACATGTGTCATGTATGTGGAGGCTGGAGGTTGACATTGGGCGTCTCTCTTTGTGATTCTCTGCCTTGTTTTCTGAGACAGACTCTCTCACTGAACCTGGAGCTCACCAATTCAGCAAGGCTAGCTATCCAGCCAGATCCAGGGATCTTCCTGTCTGTGCCATGCCTGGCTTCTTTTTCTAACATGGAGGGTGGGGATCTGAACTAAGGTCCTCCTGCTTGTGCCACAGGTACTTACTGACTGAGCTGTGTTTAACAGCCTGTCACAGAGTTATTTTGGAAAAGTATTCACTTATTAAGTGGTGTTGTTTTTAATATAAATACTCATTTACATTTTTTGTTAAGTGAAATAATATGTCATAAAACAGGAAAATTCTTTTATGTAATAGTTTTTCCTTTTACCCTAATGCAATTGTTATAGAAACTTATTTGAAAAGAATGTTTTGATTGTTTCATTCACCAAACCCTCCATATCCCATTTTAATAAACATGTTAGACCTAAGGAAGGATTTAACTCTTAAGATTAGTTTAATGGGGAAATATTTTTGCATTTATATTTGAATTCTTTTTGTGACAAATTAGAAAACTTTTGAGAGTAATTTTGATATGAATAATAAGTATTAGATAATTCAATTCAACTATCTCATTGAAGGAAAGTTGAAAAAATAATGTTCAAAAACAATGTTTAATAATTGACAAGACAGGGTCAGGATCTGGAGGAGGACTGTGCTCTTGTCCTGAGCTGAGCTCTGTGCTTAGATCCTTCAGAGCACTGTACTTATTTATCCTTTTTTTTGGCAGCCTTGCTGGAGAAAGTAGGTGGCTTAAAAGCATTTAATAAGATTAATAAATAAGATACATAGATTATAGAAATTACTTTGTATTATAACAATAGAAAATGAAAATTTAATAAATGAATATGATATATGTGTATATAAACATATGTATATCAAAAAGTTGAATACCTTTAAATAATCCAATATACAATATTAAAGATTTCTACAAAAGGTATAATTGATGGCTGCTGGGTGAGGTAAGGAACAGCTTTCTTCAGGGATGTGGCCCCTGAAAGGCAGCCCATGCTCTAGTATATGATCCTAACCTCCTGTACTTACAGACAGCACCACATGGGTTTGAAAAAAAGGAGCACTTGAAGTTGGGAGGGGAAACTGGTGTTTGGGGATAAGGGAGGACTTGAAAGGGAAGGAATTGGGGTGGATTTGGTAAAAATTTATTATATGTATGTATGAAATTTTCAAACAATAAAAATGTTTTAAGTTAAAAAAAAATCTAACCGAAATACTAAATTTCTTAGAAAAATTAAAAGTTATGGAGTAGAAGTAGCCATGTTTGAATAGTCCCAGATTCTAGGCCATTGATCTTAGATTGATGTAGTCCCATTCAAAATTTCACCAGGTCTTATTTGGTTTTAATTTCTACAATGCAACCTCTACACCTAAGGCTCAGAAAACACAGCCAAACTGGGCAGTGAAAATATTAACGTATCTCTTAAGTCTCACCAGCAAAACGTCCTCATGCAACAGACGGTGATTAACACAGAGAGTCACAACTGGTCAAAGGGTAGAGAATAAAATACTGCAGAGTCCTCTTTCTTCTTCTTACACAAGGTCTCGCTGAGGGGCCCTGGCCAGCCTGGAACTTACTGTGTTGATCAGGCTGGCCTCAAACTCACAGAGATCCACCTGCCTCTGCCTCCCAAGTGCTGAGATTGAAGGTATGTGCTGCCATACCAGGCCAAGAAGCTTCTTTTTGTAGTAGATGATTAATACAGAGACTCACAATTGGTTAATGTGCAGAGACTAAGGCACTGTGTTATGCTCTGCCGCAGACAGGACATCTTTATCACAACCTCTCTCCCTCAAAGCTCAGGGATTATGGTGGAAGAGGGGATGGAGTGATTGTAAGGGCCAGAGGAAGTGTTTCCCAGACATAACAAGGCAGCTTATATATAAACTCACAGGCAGTGTCTGCATGGACAAGACCTATACAGTATCCAGCCAGTCAAAATCTCAGCATGGACTGGGGTGGGGCTCACAAAGTCGTACCCCTAGCTGAGGAGCTACTGGCAACTGACGGCTTCTGCGGTTGGGTGATTCCATTTTCTTCAGGGATGAAGTTCTTGAGAGGTTATCCATGCTCCAGTAGATGGTCCCACACCTGTGTACACATGGCAGTGCTAAGAGGAGTAAATGGGTTTAAAAAGAACACATGAAGTTAGGAGGGAAGAGTAATGGAAGGAGAGGAGAGGAATGGAGGGGATGGAGGGTAGATTCGATCAAAATGCATTATATGTATGTATGAAATTTTCAAACAATAAAAATGTTTTAAGTTAAAAAAAATCTCTAAGCGAAACTAAATTTCTTAGAAAAATTAAAAGTTATGGAGTAGAAGTAGCCATGTTTGAATAGTCCCAGATTCTAGGCCATTGATCTTAGATTGATGTAGTCCCATTCAAAATTTCACCAGGTCTTATTTGGTTTTAATTTCTACAATGCAACCTCTACACCTAAGGCTCAGAAAACACAGCCAAACTGGGCAGTGAAAATATTAACGTATCTCTTAAGTCTCACCAGCAAAACGTCCTCATGCAACAGACGGTGATTAACACAGAGAGTCACAACTGGTCAAAGTGTAGAGAATAAAATACTGCAGAGTTCATGTCCCTGGGTAGGACTCCTATATTAAAACTCTGCCTCCCAGGGGTCAAGAACCATTTTGGAAGAAGGGAAAGACTGTAAGAGCCAGGGGTAATGGATGACCATTAGAAAACTGAGTTTTCCAGGCTTCTGGGAACTTGCTTATATGAACTTATAGCAATGGTGACAGCATGCACAAGACTCATGCAAACTCAATCAGATAAAACCCAGTATGGAACTGGGGAATTGGGTAAGAAACCCCAATTTAACTGAGGAACTACTAGAAGCTGATCACTCACTACTGGATGAAGGAGAGTTGGTCGTCTTTAAGGGAGTTGACACTACATAGGCTGACCCAGCTCCAGTGAATTAACTCACACCAAGGGACATTTGGGGATACAAATTTGACTTGATAGGCCTTAAAATAAATAACAGAATGCATGAAAACCAGAGGAATCTGTGAGGGTTGCAAATGGGAGGGAGCATCTAAATATGATCAAGACATATGAAATGCACTAAAATTCAACAAAATTTTTTTAAAAAAGAAATGAAACTATTAAAAAAATAATTCAGGTGGGATGTAGATGTCAATATTCCCATAAAATGTGTGCAAGCATGTTAATCTCATTAATTATGGGTAAAGATCATGTTAAAACAAAACAATAGATTATTGGGGCTGGAGAGATGACTCAGCAGCTAAGAGTACTGCCTGCTCTTGCAGAAGGTCTGGATTCAAATCCCAGCGCCCACATGATGGCTAACAACCAACTGTAACTCCAGTTCCAGGGGATCTGACACTCTTTTATGTCCTCTGTGGGCATTGTACAACACATGTGCACTGACTTACATGCAAGGATAACACTTATACATATAAAATAAAAATAAATAAACCAAAAAAAAAGGCTGTCACTGCGTAGGTCCCCAAATGGTAAACATACAAAACACAGATAATACTAAGCATGGGAAGGGTTGTAAACCAAGTTGAATTCTCATACATTGTTGGTATTGAACCTGCCTTGGCAGTATTTATGCCAAATATTTAATGATGACCCAGAAGTTCTACTGTTAGATATAAACCCAGAACATAAGCACACATCAGAGACACAAGAGTAATAGAAAAGGATATTTTGTAATGATTCTGAAAAAGTCCGATTTGCAAATATATTCAATGGTCCTGAATGATAGAATGTAAATTTGGTGTGTTTTACATATATATGTATATATGCACAGGTGAGTGCTACTTTGTGAAAGTAAACACATTAACAATCTTTCAGTGGCTCAGAGAGATAGTCACAAGGATTTGAGGTATGATAGGATTTTGTGGGTTTGGGCAGTGCTATGTTTATGTCCTAATCTGAGTACCGGTTTTGTAAGCCATGGTTCTGAAATGTTTGCATGTGTGCACACAGTTTTCTGTTCATGTAATACTCCATCACAGGAAAGCTGTGAACTACAAGGAAGTAGCTTCTGTGTTTTGCTGTGGTTGCTTTCACTAAAGTAACAAATAGTCTATTAAAATAAGTTACTCCTGTTTTTCTCCAAGCAATAATTACTTATAGTTTAAATTTAATTTGTGAGCAAATAATTATCAAAAATTTATTTTTCGAATCTCTGAAAAATGATAGGACTGGGTTTTACATTAGCAGGATTGTCATGATTTCATTAGGAAATAAACTGGATTTTAATCTGCTGTAGAGAACCCATCAGGAAAATTGACTTCCCATAGGGCATATAACCAAGCTCTGCTTTGCTACTTCTCAAACCATTTTTTATCACAGCTTTCATTTGAAAAAAAAATTATTCCCTAAAACTGGTGGGACCTAGAGCACTGTTAATACTAGCCACAGGGTGAAGTCTCTGTTTGGAACCATACTTACATGCTGGGGCAAAGAAACAAATTATTTTTCTTCTTCTTTTTAGACAAAAGTCTAACAAAATAATCTCCAGTTTTTTCCTGATCTGTATTTTGGAAGAATTTGAGAAAAGAGCCTTCATGATGCCCTGGATTCCCTGAACTGGCAGTGCAGGAAGATTTGCTGGGCAGTGGCTGATGATGTGAAGTTTCCCACTGCCACGCAGACTGCTTGACATAGACAGTTTACAGCAAGAAAGATTTATTTTAGCTCACAGTTTCAGAGTCCAAAGTCCTGGTCTCTGTTGAATCTGACCCTGTGTTGAGACAGAATATCATGGAGGCAGTGTATGGAGGAAAAGACTGTTCTCATGGTGGACAGAAAGCAGAGAGTGAGGGGGCAGACTTGGAGCCATGTATAACCTTCAAAGAGCTGCCCCAGTGACCCAGGGGCTCTACTTCCTAGGCTCTACTTCCTAGAGTTTCCACCACCTTCCTATATAGTACCACCAATTATTCAACGTGTGACCTTGTGGGGGAGACACTTCCTACTCAAACCATAACAGAAGATGAATTGATCAGGATCAATTATCAACTTCAGCTTTGTTACTGGATACTAACTTCAACTCTTTCCAGGTCATACTCCAAGATTTATAGTCTATAGAGAATGTACGCTATGAGTTGAGGATGTAGCTCAGTAGGTAGAGTGCTTGCCTGGCATGCATAAAGCTCTGGGTTTGATTCTTAGCAGTGCAGAAACTGGACATGATAGAATCCCAGCACCCTGGAGGTTCAAATGTTCAAAGTCATCCTTAGCTATATAGGGATTTTGATGTTATCTTCAGACACATGAGACCATGTCTCAAAAGAAGTGTAGGTTATAAGTTATGTATTTGAGAAGTGTACGCACAGATTTTGGAGGCCTTAAGTGAATCACTGTTTTCTGTGAAATCTGATGGCATTGTACAGCTGACACTTCATGTATCTTGCAGGACGTAACCAAAGACATCTGGTATGCAGTATGGTGAATCAACAAATGAAAAGGTATTATCCACACTAATATGTTCAAATTATTAATTTAATTATCAAGGAACAAATGCCTATAGAATAGAAGAAAGTTGTTCAGAATCATATGACAGAACTGGAATAAAACCAAGGTCTTTCAATGCACAGCAAAGTGCCCTTCCTAACAACCTCTTTGCTTCTCAAATCATAATCGGTCCTGGTTCAACAATTTACAATAGAGAAAACTAAAACTAAAACAAAAAGCACCTACCTAGCAGCCCACAGTCGCTAAAAATTTCCAGGTGAATTTTATAAATTTAATTGGATTGGCAAGGACAAGATGTCTTAATAAGAAAACACATTTCATTAGCTTGTTATATACAGCCCCAAACAGGAGACAGCATGTGACAGATTATAGAAATAAGGCTTCGAATGGCCGCTCAAGTGCACCTGCAGCCGCCCCACCTGGGGCTGTGATTTCATTACCCTCATAAACCAAGGCAAGGTCAGGCTTAGTCAGACTGCGATTAAGAGCTCCCCAAGGAGATCCCAGGTGCAGAAGGAACTAATATAGATGCAAGGAGAGATATGTGAGAACCTCTCTTTCCTGTCCCAATGCAGGCCTGGTCAGGGCAGCTAAATGATCGGGTTAGTGAAGTAGGGGCCAGCGCCACTTCATGAAGCAGGGGCCAAAGCTAGAGGATGGGAGTAGATTTGTCCTCAGCTTTTGTTAAGACTGAAGTCAGCATAGGCTTTCATAAAATGCAAGTGGACCCAGCCTTGCCAGTTTGTTCAGGTGCAGCTGTTCTTCTTGGGGAGCAGGAAGAATAAATCTTTTCCTTTATTTGCTGGTAAGTGGTCTGTCTTCTTCCAGCTAGTGCCAGTTGGATGAGGATGAAGCCAGCGTTCCTGAGCCTTGGGAATGGCATGAGAAGCCAGTCGACCTGGCCACATTTCAGGTCCCTCAATTAGATCTGCTTTTCTAAGTGGCTCCTGCAGTTTCAAATTTTCCTTCTCAGAGCTGACCATGCAAAATGATCCCTGGTGGTAGACTCTTTCTTCCAACCTTAGTTGGCAAACTGCCTCAGGCTAGATTTGAAACAGAGGCATGGGACAGTTGGGGCATGCTTTTAAGATGCGTTCTACATAAGGGGATCTCAGGGCTTTCTTAAGAGATGAAGTGGTTAAGGAAGCTATGGGTTGTTTAGGGGTGAAATGTTTTGTGTTTATTTAGGAAAGCTTGCAGTTTACTCAATATCCTGAAACTGCAGTGATCGCTTAGTGGAGATGAACTGAGCTACTTCTTCAGTGAGAAGGGCTGGGGATAGAGCTCCGTGGTAGAGCACTTGCCTAGTATGTGAAAAGCCCCAGGTTCTTTCTCAGCATTGCAAAATGAAAGCAGAAAGCTTGACTACTTGTTGACTGAGAAACAGAATCCAGGTTTAGAATAATGTCATTTTACTGCAGCATAGAAGGGTTCCTATATCCCTTGAGCCTAAGGTCTTGAATCTTCTTAGCACTTTTATTCATTTCCCACCATGGGTAAGTCATGAAGTAGCTGGAATGTGATTCACAGAAATTTGATCTGGTGGCATTGATCAGGAAGGAGACTTCTGGGAATTCCTGGGATGAAAAGAAGTTAGAGCAGGTGGAGAAGTTACCTGAAATACCTAGACTGGATGGTTGGGAAGGTTTGTAATAGCTACAGGTAAGAACACCAAGGGCCAAATCTGGAAACTCTGAGTTTTGCCTTCAAGGACAAAGATGATGAAGGTGTAGAGGAGTCCAGAACCGTGGTGATGACACAATAGAGTAGGAAAGATGTGGACCCAGCAGGGCGCTGTGATGTCTCCCTGTGTCGTAGCTCTGGTTCTTGTGCTCTTATCTTATTCCATTTGATTTGATTTTTTGTTTTGATTGGCTCCATGGTGCATGAATATGTCCACTTTGAGTTCTTTATTACCACATTGCAATCTGCTCAAGTTTTTATTTTTTGTTAGAATTACCTAATGATCTTAAGTACACCTTGGGGCTTGGCTACTGATTGATTTGGCAAAGACCAAGGCCTACTTTTTAAATAGTGATTATCTAGCTGATTTATGTTCATCAATACAACTTCAGATATTTTAATAGATTAGAATATCACAAAAGGAAAACCAAAAATTGATGGGAGGAACAACACCCACAAACCAACAAAAAGATAGGGCAACTATGCCAGATCCCTGTGGGCCCATAACTTGATGACATTTAACTCTGAATAAACTCCAATAATGATTGTTTCTGTATCAGTGCTGGCTTCATGGGAAAAGCAATTGCTTCAGCTCTTAGAAATAAAACAGTGTTTGCTGAGCATCCAGTGAGCAAATGACAGACCCTGTTTATTAAGCAAGTGCCACTCTTCCCAAGCAAGAAGATAACAATGAAATGTGGGGAACCTAATTCTTACTCTCCTCATGCTCATCCTTGTCCTTCTCCTCCTCCTCCTCCTCCTCCTCCTCCTCCTCCTCATTAGCCTCTTCCTTCTTTTTCCTCCTCCCTCTTTTCTTCCACCCCCTCTTCCTTCTATTATCTCCACCCACCCTTTTTCTCTCCAAACTAGTGCTTAGTTTGGCTAAGAGACTGAGAGGAAGACATTCACAAATGTCAAGAATTTGAAGAAAAAAAAAAAAAAAAGAACAAAACAAACAAAACCCAAACTATCTTTTTCATTTTATTTTATTTTATTTTTTCTTTCTTTTTTTTTTGGACAGGCTCTCCCTAGCCCCAGACTGCCTAGAATGTACTAGGTAGACCAGGCTTCAGGCTTTCCTCCGTCTCATAGAAATATGCCTGCATCTGCTTCCTGACTGCTGGTTAAAGGTGTGTGCCACCACATGTAGCATCAAACAAGCTTTTAAAAGCTTGCTTTCGCCCAGTCAATGTGTGGTCCCATGACATCCAAAAGAATACTATGATGGCAAGTGGGAAGCTGCCTCAGATTAGCAGCAGTGTTGGTTATACTCCTAAGGTCATATGTTATACCATTATATGTATGTATCAAGGAGCATTCCTGGGGAAAGCTGTAAGACTTCTGAGTAGTCACTTTGAGGAAGCTTCTATGGGACAAGGAGTGGTTCCAGACAGACTGACAGTGAGTGAGTTGAAAAAGGTAACTGGGGCCCTTTGAGGTGGATCTGAACTGTTTGGAATGTTGGAGGCTGACAGGGAATCTGAGCATTTAGGTGGTAGGAGCAACATTAGCTTTTAGATCTTGAGATAGATGCTACTAGTTGTAGGCAGAATGTGTGATTTCCTGATAGACTTATCATTTTGCAAAAGTGAAACTGAAACTAATGAATTGTCTTAGTAAATATGTATTTGATTACACAAGTGGTGTGTGTGTGTGTGTGTGTGTGTGTGTGTGTGTGTGTCAAGAAAGGAAGAAGAGAAATGCCAACTTAAGTGTCCGATCATTGTCCAGAGACCCAGACTGGCAGCCCTACACTGCAGCTCTGCTTCGGTATCTTAGTCATAGCCAAGAAGTCTTGAAGGGCTCCAGGAAAGCTGTGTCATTGGGAACGTAGACTGGGGTGAGGTGTCAGACTGTGGGACTCCTGGATTCCACAGTAATAAGTCCCATTTGTGCTTTTGCTGAATTATCAGCTTCTTAGTGCTTCAGTTTCCATCTCTATAAAATAGGGATAACAGTGAAACTAACCCAAAAGATTACTGTGAGGATTAAGTGAATTAACATGTGTAAGCTCTTAGGAAATTATCAAGTGGGATGACTTTACAGTAATTGTTAGCCTTGACCATTATTTATTTAGGGATCTGGTAAGAGCTATGGAACCTCAGTCCACAAACCTGCAAATGCCAAATCTACAGAATTTTACATATGATGTGCCTATGTAGTACGTGTAGGAATGCTGTTAACAGATGTGTCTGGGTGCAGGAAAGCTGAGACAGGGCACGAAAGGCCCTGGATAGCGGATTTTTAACAAATTGATGCCTTATCCTAGGACTCAGTGACTTTTCAAATGGAAAAGAACCTCTTTTTGTCAAATATTGCATCAAACACAGAACAAATTTTTGGGGGGCTTTCTTCTTTTCCTTTTATTTCTTTTTTTGTAAAATTTTAATTGAATTTTTGTGTATTTCATACAGAACATCTTAATCATCTTTATATCCCCTTCTCCACTGGCACCTTCCCATAGTACCCCCCCCCACACTGTATTTCATGCATTTTGTCATTTGTATTGAGGCCTATTGATTCATGTTAGTGTTCCCAGTTATCCCTCAGTGCAAGTTCATCCACTAGGGTCTAGTCAGCCTATCTAGAGTCTCTCCCTTTAAGAAGATCAGCTCTTCCTCACCCACCAATAATCAGCTTCCAATAGTTCTTTGGCTAAGATTGGAGTCAGCTGTCCATTTCCACAGTTCTGTGCTGGGTTTTTGTCTGCTTGAATTTGCATGGGTCTTGTGCATGCTGACACCATTGCTTTAAGTTCATATGAGCAAGGTCCCAGAAGTCTGTAGTTTTATGTGAGAGACAAACAATACAACATTTGAAAAGAGGGTAATGCTGGAATTTCATGTTCACGTACCAGAAAATGCCCAGAAGTTTCCATTTCTATGAGCAACACCGGCTTACTTGTAGGATACTGGTCCATTCATACTTAGTTCTTTCTTAGATGCTATTTGCATCTGTTTCTGATACTGAGTTTTTACTGCTAATAGTATGGTTGAATTCTGAATGGGAAATATGTTGGCGTAGTATTATTGTTGCTACTTCAACCATGGTGTTTACTTCTACTTAAAAAAAGATTTACTTTGTTAATTTACGTGTACATGTGTGTGTGGAAGGGTGCCCATGGAGGCCAGAAGAGGGCATTAGATGTTTTGGAAATGGAGTTGCTGGCAGTTGTGAGCCGCTGGATGTTTAATGGTAAGTACATCCTAAGGAAAGACTTCTGTGGGAGTCAGATGTCTATTGCTGTGACAGAATATCCCTGAAAATCAACTTGAAGGGGGAATTATTTTGGCTTACAGTTCCAGAGATTTCAGACCGTGGCTGAATGGCTCCACAACTTGGGGCTCCAGGCAAAGCAAACATCATGGTGGGAAGTACATGGTGAGCAGGACTTCTTAAGATTTTCTACTCATGACTCCTTTCATCTAAAAGATTTTTATGTGACCCTGGATACGAAAGTATCTAAAAATAGGTGTGCAAATCTGCCATTTATCAAAGATGAAGGCAATTTTCCATACTAATGAAATGGATGGGATTGTTTATTTTTGCCTAAAGAGTTTAAATCTTGGCTGAATATTTGACCTTGCAAAATGCAGATCATATTCCATGATTTTCAGAGTTGATTGTTGAATGAATGAGGAGAAATTTAAATTAAACATTATTTTATCACAATTTATTTATTTATTTATTTATGTGTATACCTGCCACATGAGTACAGTCTATGGAAGCTGGAGGCCAGAAGAGGAAGGCATAGGATACCCCGGAGCTTGAGTGAAAGGTGGTTGTGTACTGCCTGATGTGGGTGCTAGAAACTGAACTTGGGTCCTCTGGAAGAGCAGCAAGCACCCGCTTAACTACTGAGCCATCTTTCCAGCCCCTGATTGTTTAATTTTTTGATGCTGAGAATTCTGATTTGCATAAATACATAGTACAAAATGGCAGAAGTATGTTGAAAATGTTTTCTTAATCTCAAACCAAAATTCATTGGATGATTCTTTTTACTTTTTGGTTAGCCTTAGCCTTTAATGGCTGCGCTATCCCTCCAGCCCAGGATGATTCTTTTTAATGAAATGCAAGTAAGAAACTCAAACAGCAATTGAAAAAACAAATATTCTGACATAATCCAATCTGAAGGATACTAATTTGACAGTTACATGCTGAAGAATGACGGTAGGAAAATTATTAGTGTTTGTCTTTTGGGATAAAACTTCTTATGTTTCTATAAGACAAGAAAACTTTGTATAAATAGTAAAAAAAAAAAAAAAAAGCCAACCCTGCAAAATTCTTAACACAAATAATCTTGAAGATGAGCTAAAGTGTTTCAGCAAGTATTCACTGGTGCTCCTGGAGAGATCACAAAGAACCAAATTTGTACTGAAGTTGCTTGATACAACATAGGTGACTGGTGCCAGAGTGCCTGGGAGTCAGTACATGTTTGATTTGGAATTAAGTTTTGGTTATTGTCTATTTAGAAATCTTTACTGTTGATGCCGATTTAAAAAAATATTTTATTTGTTATTTTTATTTTATGTATATGAGTGTATTGCCTGCATGTATGTGAGTGCACCCGTGTCGTGCAATTGCCCTGGAGGTCAGAAGAGGGCTTCAGTTTCCCATGGAACTGGAGTTAAGGATGGTTTGTAGCTGCCATGTGGGTGCTGGGAATTGAACCCAGGTCCTCCGCAAGAGCAGTCAGTGCTCTTAACCACTGAGCCATCTTGATTTTTTTTCAATCCCTACATGGGGTTATATGATCCCATATGGTGTTGCTACCTAGAGTTTAAGGATCTGGGTGGAAGCCAGGAGGAAGGGAGGGAGGGAGGGAGGAAAGGAGAAAGAGAGGAAGCTGAGAAGAAGGGAGGAAGGGAGAGAGGAGAAGAGAGAAGAGACAGAGTAGAGGAGGGAGGGAGGGGAGAGAGAGAGGAGAGAGAGAGAGAGAGAGAGAGAGAGAGAGAGAGAGAGAGAGAGAGAAGAAACTGAAGCAAGGGCAAGGCCAAGAAAAACCCTTTAAAGTTCAACACTTAGTGACTCATCTCTTCCAACTTCCCATCTCCTAAAGTTTCTACGAGCTTCCAGTACCACCACTAGCTGGAGACCAAGCATCCAAAGAATGAGCCTTTGGGGATATTTCAGATCCAAGCTTAACAACTGCCATTTCAATCTTACTCAGGAATGGTTTCATGGAGAAGAAGAAGAAATATAAAACTTTGTTTTCAGGACTGGAGAGATGGATCACTGGTTAAGAGCACCAGTGCTCTGACAGAGGACCCAGGTTTAGTTCCCAGCACCCACATCCATTTTCCAGGGGAATTTTCTGCCATCTTCTGGTTTCTGGGAGCATTGCACAACACAGATGCACTTACATACATGCAGGCAAAACACTCATACATATAACATTAAAATATATTATATATATATACTCTTGCTCATGATCTGTTAAAAAATATACCAATAAACCCACTGGTTCCCAAGGATAAACTGTGATGGAATGTTCTGGGGCTGGAGAGATGGCTCAGTAGTTAAGAGCACTTGCTGTTCTTCCAGAGAACCTGGGTTCAATTCCCATAATTCCAATTCCAGGGGATTCGTCACCTTCTTCTGGCCTTTGTAGGCCTTGCATACACATGGTGCTCTTACATACTGTGATGGCTAATCCTGGGTGTCAACTTGACTGGATCTGGGATTAACTGAAATGGGATATTCTTGATTGGATCATCTGAAGCAGGAAGACACACCCTAAATGTGGGTGGTACCTTCTGATGGCAGCCATATAAAAGGCCATGGCAGAGGAGAGTGCTTGCTTTTTGCTGCTTGCCTTCTCTCTCACTGGTGAGTTCGTCTTGCTGCTGTAGACTGAAGATTAGCCTGTTTTTTGGAATTTATCAGATCTTCAGCACCAGATTGGGACTACTGAGACATCCAGCCTTGTGGACTGAGCAACTATGGATTCTCAGCCTCTCCAGTGTGGTGCAGCCATTGTTGGACTGCTCAGACTCTATCCTGTGAGCTAATCTGATAAATCCCTATACATATATATTCAATTCTACTGGTTCTGTTTCTTTAGAGAACCCTGACTAATACACATACACACAGGCAAAACACTCATACACATAAAATAAAAAATAAGTTTTAAAAAATTTAAAAAGCCCTTACTGTCAGTCAGAAGGAAACATGCTGAGGGACGCATTGCAGAGCCTAAGACTGTGTTTTGGCAAGGTAGTCAGTCAGCTTCATCCACTTTCTGCTTCTTTCTGGGGTAGCCTGGCATTTGGCTCTCTATTTCTTACTCTTCTTACCCACTATCCTTTGGGCACAACGTCTTCAGTCTTCTCTGCTTGCCAGTTCATCTGATTTTGATGCATGGCTCAGTGTAGCTCTCTGGGGCTCACTGCCCATTCCCTCAGTTCAGATGTTGAAAAATGTCAGCTGATAACAACCCCAGATCAAGTGGCTCCAAGAGAGGATTTGGCTTGAATCGATCTATGATTTGTGGCTAAGTTCCATTCCTATCCACTCTGGCCAGAGAGAGGCCAGTATCCAAGGCTGTCATTCCTTCTGGAAGGTGAGTAGCTATCCAAGAAGATGGAGAAACAACTGCCTGCACAAATAGGGACAGAGATTTGGTCCTACTGTGGCTCGTAGGGACATACTTCTCAATTCCAAGTATTGCTGCATTAACCTCATTTTGAAAAGGGAATAAGTGGTTTCCTTGAGACATTTCTCCAGTTAAACATTCCTCAGTTTCTAGAAAGCCCTTTAGTTTGCCTGACCTTTCTCTCCCTCCATACCTCTCTTGCTTCCCCAGTCTCTGCCTTGGTCTCTCTTTTCTCTGATGTCCTCCCTCCCTC
>NW_008355272.1:5111013-5126409 GCF_000622305.1 Nannospalax galili
TTCCCCCTTCTCCTTCCATCCCTTCCTTCCTTTTCTCCGCCTCTTCTGGCTCTAGCTTCCTGCAGATGTGTGAATGAGAGTCACTATCAAGGGTAGTGCACTCTGCTGATGGTGAAACAGATCATCTTTGTTTAAAATGAAGCATCTACTAAAGAGAAAGGAGGTTGAGAAACTTGGGGAAAAATTTAGATTTTAGCTTCAATTTGCTGTCAATCCCACAAAACTGGAGATGTGCACAGGTAGCCAGAGAGTTGTATGTGAAAATTTATATTAGATGCTTGTGTGGTGTCAGGGACTAGAGGACCCTGAATGCAAACAGGAAATGTCAAGCAGTTCCAAGAAGTATATGAACAGAAAGTCTGTGTTTGTCTGTATTGATGCTGAGCGTCTCTGAGTACAGAGACACAGCTATTGAAAGATTATTGCATGTAGTCAGCTGATATAACTATCAATGTCTTCATTAGTCATCGTGAAGAATCCCCATGCTTAGCACCATCTCCTGACTCTGCTGGCTCCTCTCTCATTCCATAACCTTTTCTCACTGTCTTCCAACTCCATCCCACTGACCTTGTACAGGTCTTTCCACTTCTCTGATGAGTCTTTTTATGTTCCTTTTGGTTTAAAACCTAGTTTTCCTTGGCCATGCTGGTTGTTAAGGAAGCTTGCATTTTGTTTTTGAGTCAAGTTTCCACACTTCCATCCTTACTTTGAAAGAACAATTCCACAAGTTTGGGCCTCTTGGAACTCAAGCAATAATATTGTCTCTGTTACAGGAAATTTTTTCATTTAGACAGGATAGATTTCATTTATCTGGCTCTCATTTCCCAAGTTTTCAAAAGTAAGGATGTGAGATTAGATTGCATGAAAAATCAGGTCTAAATTCCCTTTTCTAATTCCTTAGATGCCAACAGTCTCATTCTCCTTGGATGGTTCCTGCTCTCCTACTTTCCCTCAACAAAGACCTTTGGTATCCTACTTATGTTAGAATGTTCAGTTGGCTGTTTTCTTTGGAAAATATTTTTGTTTATTTATTTTTCTTATGTGTTTGAGTGTTATGTCTGCATGTATGTAAGTGCACCCTTGTGGTGCAATGCCTGCAGAGGACAAAAGTGGGCTTTGGATCTCCTGGAACTGGAGTTACAGACTGTTGTTAGCCACCATGTGCACGCTGGGATTCGAACCCGGGGTCCTTTGCAAGACAGCCAGTGCTCTTAACCACTGAACCATCTCTCCAGCCCCTTGGCTGTTTTCTTTTATCTCTAAATAAACTTCCCAAGACAAAGACATCTATGCTATCCTATAAATCTATCCTTGCCATGTCAGTCTAATTAAGTAACACGTGGAACATGAGTATTTCTTAAGCATTCACAAGGGATAGCCACAAAACTCATCAGATATTCAGTGACAATTTCAGCAAATTGACCTTGCTATTGACTCAGATTAAAATATATCTGACATTTGTAGAACCAAACGTCTATGCACTTATATAGAATTTGAGGCCAAGAATATTTTCTATTTTCTTCACCGAACTCAAAAACAGACTGGTGAAAATATTGGATCTGGAGCTAGACGATGTATCTTTTAGTCTTAATCTTTTCATTTCACCTTTCAGAATGATCTGTTCATTTGTTCATTTGTATAAGTATATTTTTGTACTTATCATTTTAGTTTCATTGTCTATAAAAGGAAGATATGCTGGGGAAGGGAGAGTGATTTTTTTGGTAGGGGTAGCCCATGCCCTAGTTGATGACCACACACTCATGTACTTATGTGTAACACTAATTGGGCTCAGTGTGTTGAAAAATAATAAAAATAATTCTAAAGAGAAGGCATGAAGTTAGGAGGGAGGTCTGTGGGGGAGAGTGTCCCACGGGGAATTGGAGGGTGGAATGGGGAGTGGATATGATCAAGATACATTTTATAAATGTATGGAAATCTTCAAAGAATAAATATAAATATTATTAAAAAAGAAAAAGGAAGAAAATGATTTCTAAGTGTAAAGACTTTATTGATAATGAACTTGAATAATGTATATTAAAAGGATTTTTAAACCATGTGCATTGGGCATTGTGGGAATTGAAAAGCCCTGGGATGTTCACATCCTATGATCCTGGACCCAGGTCTTTACTTTACCTTGTCATGGACAAGAGTCACAAAGCAAGGGGGCTTACCACTTAGATTTTTCATGGTAACATGGGGAAAGTAATATTCTGCAGCTGAGGACTAGATGAGATAGTGGTTCCTTGCAGGCACTCTGTTCTTCCTGGTTCCTCAGTCTCCTCCCAGGCCCCAGATGAGCTGCAGATTCCTTCCAGCCATTGCCAACTACTTGGTGAATGACAGCAGTGTGTAGCTTCTGGGCCATGGAGGAGCTGCGTTGATGTCAGTGCCTTGGATAATGTTTTCACCTACTCCAGGGAATAGCTGGGTAGAGTAAGCAAGTCTGTATCAGTAGATAGTTCTGAACTCAGCTTTGCTTGGCTGTTCTCACCTCTCTCTGTGATTCTTCCTATTTTGGAAATGGCATTGAGCAAATATGAGCTTTGATGATTAATGGGAGTAATAACAGCAGATAGTAACATGACAGTTTACAAGTTTTTAAAGGATTTCATAAGCATCAAATAGCACAAACCTAATGATGCTTGTGGCTTACCTTGTGATCCAGGTGCTCTGCTATGTGATGGGCTATTGTGGAATGCTAACTATTTGAGAGAAAATCATACAATATGTACGTGTGTGTGCATGTGAAAGCCACTACTATTCTAAGAGTTATAAATACTATGGAGCTAACAAATGGGGGATTCAAAAATCAGCCAGGCTAGAATGACTTACATCACTTACATTGTGGATCCATGGAAGACTCTAGGAGGTCTCAGTTAAAACAAGAAAAGAAGAATGGAATTAGACAAGAAGGAATTAGCAATATTAAAAGAATGGGAAATACACATTAGGCTGAAGACCTATTCTGTTTGAAGGTGTCAAAACAGAAGAGAATGCAGAGTGTTCGTTGTAATTTAAGACAAGTGAAACCGGACAATTATTAGCAAGAGGAGAGAGAGTCAAAGAGAGACTGGGGAGGACAGGGGCCAGATCGTGAAAGGCCTTGGTCAAGGTCAGGAGAACAGGTGTCTGAATGGTGTTAGATTTGTATTGTGGACAGATTACAGTGGAGCAAAGCATAGATCGTCTAGAAAATGTCCTCTGAGATTAAGTAGTATTTTTCGGATCCTTCCATCATGACCAAGATGCAGTAAGCTTTCCATTTGTTGTTCTTCTGGCATCTGCTCACACTCCTCTAAACATCTGGCAAATAAGTCCGAATGGATGTATAAACCATAAAGTTGATTTCTTAGTTCAAAGATTTTCTTACACTTGCTCTATAAAAAAAGGAAGTCCATATGTCCAGCTTTGCTCTACCCCAACATGTTTCTCAAAATGGCAGGAAGATGAGAGACTGTCCACTTTGCTGATGCTTCTGGAGGGCATGGCAGACTGCATGATCTGTCTGTGGTTTCAGGAGTCTATGGAGGACCTGGTCCCAAGGTGTAAATCAGGAAGCAGTGAGTGAGGACCAAGCACCAGGGGCAGATATAACCTTTTGTGACCTGGAAGTTCCTCTGATAAGCCATGGTCCCACCTCGTTCCCACACTCTGTGGAAGGAGTCAAGCCATTAAGGGGCAGGGCTATGGAGAGAAAAGCCAGGAAAAGGCCCAGACTGCTGTCTCGCTATTTTGTGTGACTGTTGGGAAGGCACCCTACCGACTTATGTTTGGGTGTCGACTTTTGAGAACAGCTGTGAATGGGATAGTCGCCATTTTTGGAATAGAGGGTGATGAAAGGCAGGGCAGGGTGGGCACCCTGCTCTTCTCAGGGGCTCTGCTGGGTGAAGACAAGGCACTTGGACAGTGAGATGGCACCTGTGGGGCTAGGCAGCAGCCTGTGTGGTGGGTGGTACAAATATAAGCCTATGAGAACCCATGTCTTGTAAGTCACCCCCTTTCCCGGAGGTCATATAAACTATGTAAAATGCAAATAGAATGTCTTATGTCGGTTTGTTAATCCAAGTCAGGAGCAGGAGACCCTAGAGTCCTCAGAGGGTGCCTGCGGGTCCCTCAGGGAAGGAAAAGGGAAAAATTTGGCCAAACTAAACGTTCTCCTCTAGTGATCTACTTCTGCCAGTCAGGCTTCACTTCCTAAAGGCCCTACAACATTCAAAATAGCACCACAAACTTGGAACTCAGCATTCAAAAATGAACCTATGGAGAACACTTCAGGTTCAAAACATAACAGAAACATTAATAGAGAAATAGCTTCCACAAGGATGCTGGTATGTTTTTAAAAAAATCACAGACTTGGAGACAGGGATACACAGAGTCTGTTTACTTGTCTCCAATTTAGAGTGCATAGGCTAATGAATGAGATTAAAGAAAGTAGCTATTTGCCTATAAATGAAAATCAGAGGTAAGCATCTAGCACATTATTCTTGGCCACCTAATAGTCTCAGTGAGAGTAGTCTGATGAATCAGACATTCATGGCCATATGTGGTCCCCATGGGGCTATTCGATGTCCAGGGATGCTGGGCCTGATATAAGAGGTGGGCATCTAGGATGACTTCAGAGGCACATGACATTTTGATTTATTATTTCAATTGTAGAAGTCTCTGGATCATCATTTCTTAATCTGCCAAGAAACATTGGAAAGTGGGAAACAGAAAGAAAAACCTTTAGATAGGAAATGTGTGAAAAACGTATTTTGAAAAAAAGTGTGATGGGAATTATGTTGAAATATCTTTGATGGAGACCAGCTAAAGAATGATTTATTTTATTCTGTTTTGTGTCAAATTAGTTTGTTTGTCTTGTATATCCCTAAGATCCAAGATGCCTGTGTTATTGAAATTTGATTTTCAATTCATCTGAACTGGATATTAGAGATTCCTTGTGAGAACGAACTATTAGATTTTTCTTTTCCTTTGATGGCTTTAGATATGAAATTATCTTCTGTGGATCAGTAGTCATACCTCCATCCCTAGTTATGGAGCATGTTAACTCAAATAGCACTAATGCTAAGATGAAAAATGCTCTGGCCCTGTTCTATTTGTATTTCTTTTTATCATTTTTATTGATTTGTGAATTTCATACAATATAATTTGATCATAGACCACCCCCCTTCCTATTTGCACCCCCTAGTATCCCCCACCTGATTTCATATACACTGTTTTATATATGCATACACACATTATATACATGTATATATGCATATATGTATGTCTACTGAGTCAAACTTGTGCCCCCAAATGCCCTTCAGTGTGAGTTCATTCACTGAAGTCTGGTCAACCTATTCAGCATTACACCCCTGAAAAAAAACTGCCTTCCCTCTGCCACAAGCCATCCATTACCAACAGTTCCTCAGCTGGGGCCTAGGGCCTCCTATCTACCTCCTTGCTTCCATACCTGGATTCTATTTGACTTGAGCTTACAGGGGTCTTGTGCATGCTTTTACCATTTCAATAAGTTCATATGAGCAACTGCCCAGTTAGCTAGAAAACTCTGTTTCCTTGTGGTCATCTGCTACCTCTAGCTCTTACAACCTTTCTGCCCCCTCTTCCACAATGATCCCTGAGCCTTGGGGGGCAGAAGTTTGATATAGCTGTCCTATTCAGGGATAAGCACTCTGCAGCCCTTTATTCTCTGCATGTTGTGGGTCTCTGTGTTAATTACCATCTGCTGTATGAGAAAGTTTCTCTGGTAAGAGTTGAGAGACATTAATCTGTAGGTACAATAAACCTTTAGGAGTCAATCTGATACTATTTATTTAGTCAAATAATAGTAATCTCTCCACTACGGCCTGTGACCTGTTTAGCCACAGGTTCCTAGACCTGATATCATTGTCAGGTATGGGCTGCAGCTCGTGAAGTGGATCTTGCATCCAGTCAGAAAGTTGGTGGTTATTCAGTCCCATAATATTTGTGCCACTATTGCACCAGGGGGCATATCTTGCCAGGCAGGTGGTTGTTGTAACTCTTGAACCCACTCTATTTCCTTCTTAATAAAAACTGAGTGCTCACTTGCTATGTATTCATGGAGTATTTAAAAATGATGCCCACTTTCCAGAATGATAGGCACTGGTCCAGGCTCTTGTATGTATTAGTTGTAATAACCCTGAGCACCTCCATTTTGTGTAAGTTTAACTGGTCAGTCATCTGGTCATAGGACCACCCCTAGGAAGGTGGGTTATGCTAAATAGTTGGGCGGAATACCTAGTGCATTGAGATAGCGACTTTTTCCTGCCTATAATCCTGCCTATGGGGGGCAGAATTTCCTAGCTACAGCCATGTAGTCTGTGAGTTACCCACTTCCCTGAGTTCTTCAGGGAAGCATAATTTCCCTTTTTCTTCTTCATGCCTTTCTTACTAAACATGCTTTCTTTAAGGCTTTGGGCTGCCTCTAGTATCTTGCATTTTTTATACTTTCTTTAAAACTGCCTTTTCCCAGCCATGTGGCTGCCAGTCAGCCACGTGTCTGACATCCCACACAGGCTCTAAAGCTGCCTGGCCTCATGTCTTTCTTTCTTCCCACCATTCACCTCCTCAGGGCAGCTGCCAGGAATACCAGCTCACCTGCCCCAAGGATTTCTTTTTCTTTAAAATTCTAATAAAATTTTAGAAGCTTAATTTGGCTGATTCGGAACTTTTTGGGTCTAGGTAGTCTTTCCTGGTAGTCCTGAATTCTGTAACAACTGATTAAAATAGACAAAGGGCTTGGCTTTGATAGGCTCATTCCATAAGGAGGCAGAATATAGAAAAAGACACAAAATAATAATTATATGAAATGTTAAAAAGTGTAAATATTTACAGAAATAAAAGGCCAGGAGTGGTAGGTAAGAAGAAGGCCAAAAATTTTATATAATCAAGATAAACCTGACTGTGACAATGCTGGCTAATCAAACTCTGGGAAGTGTTGAGGGCTTTAGCCACATAATTATCAGGGAAAGCATTGTCCAAGTAGAGGAAATAGTCAGTACAAAATACCTGAGATAGCTTAGCATTTATCATAACTCTAAAACAGTAAGACAACTATGTCCCTTGATAGGTGTGAGCCTGTGGGAGACAGAAGATGAATTAGGAAGGATAACCCAAATGGGCAGGGAGATTGGGACCAGGCATGTCGGTCTCTAGTGACTGCTGAAGACATTCACATTTACTCTATATGAAATAAGAAATTACTGCAAGTCTTTAAGCAGAGGGATATTAAAAAGATGCTTTTTTTTTGGTATTCTTGGATTAATGGTACTTTATACTTGGTAAATATACTAAGTGTCAAGCTAACAATAAATAAGATTTAAATTACCTAAGAATGCACGAATGGCTAAAAATAGTGCACGGAATCCCTTGGTAGCTGTGTCCAGTGTGACTGAGTGCACTGTCAGTCTTTTAGTATGTGATGACAGCCTGAGGTGGAGTCATTTCTTCTTCTATTTTTCACTTGTTAAATTTGGCTTATGAGTTTAATTTAGAATTTGTTCAAGATAGGCCCAAAAGAAGGAAGAAGAAAGAAAAGGCTGTTCTAAAACTAATAGTAGTAAAAAAAAATGCCATATCGTATATTTTATTTTCTCCCCAAACTCTTCACTTATGCCTCAAAGTAATTTTATTGTGAAGCATTAATTCTGAGATTTGAGTTTGTAGTCAAGTAAATTTGACAAATTTTAGTTTCCTAGAGTACAAATAATTGTTTTGGTAACTTTGGCTATGCTCTGGGTTTTCTAAATAGTGTTTTTCATTATTGTGATTCCCAAATATTCTTTCATAGTATATTGTGTTATTGAAGAAAATATTGATGTGTAGTATCTAAAGGATTCTGGCTCCAAGTTGATTATTAATTTCTGACATTTTCCTATTAGCCTAGGAGTTTGAAGAGATGGCTCAGAAGTTAAGAACATGGCTGCTCTTGCAGAGGACTTGGGTTCAGTTCTCAGCACACACATGGTAGCACAAAACCATCTGTAACTCCAGCTCCAGGGGATCAGTGACCTTCTTCTGGCCACTATGAGCACCAGGCACACAAGTGGTTCACAGACATACATGCAGATAAACCACTGATACCTGTAAAAGACAAATTTTGAGAGAGAGGAGCAATAGGAGACAGGTGTTACCAAGGGAGAAATGGGTAAAATGAGGGTATTTAGCTGGGAAGGAAAAAAGGTAAGAATGAACAAGGATCCTTAAGAGGTAAACAGGAAGAATGAGCTCAAGAGAAGGGGGATAATAGGAGACAGGAATTACCAAAAGTGAAACGGGGAAAATGTGGGGACTTTAACTGAGGGAGGACAGAGGAGAGATAAATAATGCTTGGCAGGTATATAAAACCAATGTGAAAGGTATTAGTTCAAAATCCTACTTAAAAATTACACATACAATTCCCTGCACGAGTCCATGTGTATAGCTGAAAGCTACATAACAAGAAACAGTGCTAGACAACTCCCTTTGAATTATTGGCCAGGATAGCCCAAGAGACTCCCCAAATTACACAGGCTGTTGCTACAGCCCTTGATTGTTTCCAAGAACTTGAAGGTAAGACCTTGTTGATGAAGACAAGACATAACTTTGGACACAGGACTTGGAGCATTGGAGCTTAAACTGATTTGGAAGTCACTTTCCTGAAGGTTATTTCTCATAGTTTTGGAAGCACTCTGCAAGCTGCTGAGGGATAACATCAATCTATGATCTAACCCCAGCTTTGAGGCCCAATAGCCACAACAATAACCAGTACAGAAAACTATATTGGTGAAGTAATGTCACTTTTATCTGGGGGGCAATCAACAGCTACCTAATTGGACTTAAAACCCACTCAATGGGAGGAAACTCATGTGTGGTACTGTAAGCATGGCCAAATACACATGGCTGGAGAGGTCATAAATCTTAGAGAAAACCCTAAGGCTGTCACATCCCTAGACAAAAAGTAATTTCTTACTATATACTAAATATGGATTCTCATATTTATAGACAAGTATGCCAGTTACCACTCATTATAGGAGCTTTTGCAACAGATGGAGACTATTACAGAGTTCCACAACTGGTCACACAAAAGAATAAGTGTCTGTAATATGCCCAACCCTAAGAGACACATCCACAATAGAACCTCTATACCTAAGGCTCACAGAACATAGTGGAACAAGGGGTAAAGAGAATACTAATATATCTCTCAACTCTCATCAATGAAGCTCCAACAGAGGAAAATGAACACAAAAGGCCACAAATAGCCAAAGTGTATAGAATAAGAGTCTGAAGAGTGTGGGTCCCTGGACAGGATTCCTATATTAAACTTCAAGCACCAGGACTCAGGGACCATTGAGGAAGAAGGGGTGGGAAGATTGTAAGAGCCAGGGGAGGAGGTGCACGGCCGTATGGAAAGAGTCTTACAGGCTCCTGGGACCTTGCCCATATGAACCTACAGCAAGGGTGTCAGCATGCACAAGACCCATACAAACTCAAGCAAACAAACCCCAGGATAGATCTGGGGAAATAGGCAGCAGGCCCCAAACTTAGCCAAAGAACTATTGGCAGCTGATTACTGCTGGATTGGGTAGTGTTGATCTTTAAGGGAAAGACTCTAGATAGGAGACTAGACCTCAGTTCAGTGGATGAACTTGCTCTTAGGGACATCTTGGTACATTAACTTATATGACAGAATGTATGAAATCCAGTGGGGGAGGCTATGGGGGGATTTGGATGGGGGAGGGGGTACACAGACGATTAAGATGTTTTGTATGAAATTAAAAAACTATGAAATATTTGTATGAAAATTTTAAAAAAGTAAGCCCCCCAAAAGCAAACAAACAAAAAACAACAAAAATCTTAAAAAAAGTTAGAATAAGTTTTTCAGATTTTAAAAAATTAACTAATTTTAATAAAATAATATAGATTAAATTTTGTGAATACTCATTTTTTGATACAACTCCTTGCTATATAACAAAGGCCAGCTTTGAATTTTCTGTCCTCTTGCCTCAGTCTCCTGAATGCTGGATAAGATGTGTACTAGCACTTTTAGCTTGAATATCATATTTTAAGTGGCCTGTGAAAAGACATCTCTAGGAACTTGCAAATCATTTAAACAAGTCATCATTTTCATTTTCGTCATAACTGGAAAATTAAGTAAAAGAATTTGGCATTTATCCTTTATTGTAAAATGTGAAATGAATGTAGGTTTTGGGGCACTAAATAAAATACAAACTGTCTGGAGAAACAGTAATAAGCTTTCGGGATCAGTATGCCCCACATCCTATTCTTATGCCAAGAAAGTTACATGTTATTTATTGAAAATTCAACTTTAACTGAGCATTCTGCTTTTTGTTCATTTGTATGTTTGTTACACATGGCAGCTCTATTCAAGGCAACCAAATAGTCTTCCTGGGGTGATAAGAGTTTTTTCCATTACAGAATTTTCATAGCAAAATGTGATAAATGGCAATACAAGGATGTAAATATTTTTCGCATTTTAATGAGTAAGTAAATCTAGACCATGCTCATCAGAGATTGCTGCCCTCTCTAGAATAAGACAACTGCTTCACATGCATTTGATTTCAGTACTCGGATGATGCCCTTCCCAAACACCAGCCACTGCCTTCTTACTTTGATAATTGAACAAAAATATATGGCTGATAAATCCTAGTGCTCATTTATTTGAGAAAACCTACATGAGATATGAGAAAATGGGCTGCCAACTTCTACTTTAGAGGAAAGGTAAGGGAGGAGGAGGAGGAGGAAGAGGAGGAGGAGGAGGAGGAGGCAGGTAAGTGATTTGAATTTCTTGACCTTGTTCACAGATATAATGAGAAAAAAAAGGAAAAATTATTCCCTGAAGGTCAAAAGCAAGCATTTGTCTTTCTTGTGAAAATTTGCCTGAGCTTTATGGTGTGCATGGGAAAAAGCGTGATCTTCAAAGTACTCTTTGAAGGAAGGAAACTTCAGCCTGTACCTATACCTCAAGGTTATTTTTTTTTAAGTTATTTTCAATATATATTTTTATTGAATTTTTGTGTGTTTAATACAATACATCTTGGTCATATTTAGATGCTCACCTTTATCTGCTCCCTACCCCCCTATTTGCCTCAAGGTTTTAGCACAACAATGTTCTGAGAAAGGTGAGGAGCTCACAAAAATTTCAGAACACATAAATAAATATGCCACCATGAAGCAGAGGCAGCGGAACAGCTAGAGCTTTTCAAAGTACTAGGCAGGCAAAACAACAAGATGTTGCTCAGTGCTTAAATAGATGACAGCATAGAAGTGAGCATAAAAATCATAATACATTTTAGAATAATGATACAAAACTCTATATATGAATAAGAGATAAAACTGGAAACAAAATAAGTTACATACAAATGTAAGTGCTTATAGACAAAATTAGCAAATCTGGAAGATAATTCTTGTGAGACTCCCCAGAAAGCAGTTAAAGATATGCTCATTAGATTAAATATGTGAGGGAGGTATTATTATACATTATATATATATATGATAGTGTAAGATAATACACAGTACTTTTAATAAGAGTTGCAGAGGGAGGTAGTGAATAGAATCAGGAAAAGTCCATTTTCAGAAAGATGACACCTAAATCTTTTCAAAATTGTTAAAAAAATCAAACTTTAGATTTAGTTAACCGAATAGAATCTGAGAAGAATGAAGGGGTTAGTATATCATAATGAGCTAGAAAGTATGGCAGCCAAGTAACCCAAGTGTTTATTATTTGTAAGAAACACAATTTGTTCAATTTTAGTGTGTGCGTGTTCATAGGTGTGTCAGTGTGAGTCTGTGTGTGCACACATCTGTGTGCATAAGTGTGCATAAGGTATAATGTTGGAGATTCTAGAGTTCTAGGGCCTTACACATGCTAAGCATGTTCCCTACCATCAAGCTCTACACTCAGCTTCAAGAAACATAACTGAAATATAAAGATAAATGAAGGTTGAAAATTTTAACTGATAAATACTGACCAAAAAAATACTGGTGTTAAATGAATGTCAATCAAATAAAATATAAAGCAGGAAATATTGCTGACAACATTTCATAATGCTAAAAGGATCAATTCAAGGGCAGGATATGAATATTATTATTTCAAATTATATACAGAGAAACTTGGCAGAGAATTGATGAGGGCAACATGCTATCCATAGTCTACAGGTTGACTGTTGGTGCTCTTGCTTTGGAAGAAGCTAGTCAGAAAGGCAAGATGCTAACATTTGACAATGGGATACTATTGGTTTGTCCAAAACCTGTCAGCAGGTTGAGCAGGGACCCAGGTAGATGGCAGTGTGCAAAGCAAGGATCCAAAAGTGCATGCTTGACTCACTGAAAAAAATAGAGCAGTCCTTGGATAGAAGGAAAATGATATTATAAGGAAAATCAGAAAAGAGTGAAAGGAAAAAGAATACCCATTACATCTTAATGAAGAATCAGCATCCTAAACTAAAAATCATATCACGTTTTGTAAAGGCAAAAGTATATGCAAAATTACAATACAGTACACAAATCAGGGGAGACAAATGGGGCTGGAAGGTTTAGGAGCTTGTGAATTATAAGAATAAGATTTGAGATGTTAATTTATAATGTTACATTTAATTGAGAATATTAGTTTATATCATCAAGATTATTGTCAAAATGATCTAAAATAATGTGAAACCAGTGAGAGAGTAGGGCAGTAGCAGAGTAATAAAATCCACTTAATGGAAAGCAGACAGAAACACAGGAAATACACTGTGGTAGGATTAAGAGAAACAACAGTAAACATAAAATGATTAAAGAATCAACTCAGCACTGTCTTTGGTGAAAACCGATCAAACATTTCAATTAAAAAGCAAAACTTTAGGTTAAATTGAAATTACACAATCATTTTAAAGACAATGAGACCCAATGAATTTGTGAATTTGAAAAATATTAAATGCAAATCCCAATTAATAGAAATGGTAACATAAGACAATATGGATTTTATTTGCTGTTTCCTCAATGTGTCCGGCTGTGGACCAGCTGACTAGTGCTTGGTCTACAATCTTGTGTTAACTGTGTTGATGTGTGAATAGCTTGTCAGGTGTAGCCCCACACAGCCGGGGATAGGTGAACTTCTGAGTCCAGGAGCAAAAGTTCAGCAGAGTTAGTAGATTCCACTGCCAATCTTCAGAATTCTGTGAAATGCTGACACAGTTCTACAGGGGTCCTTTGAAGGCAGGAATTCTGTCACCATGAGGGTAAGCAGTGTTCCCCAGAGCCAGAAGGAAGATGTCACACTGACCTCAGGACTCTAACTGGAGCCCTTGGGCATTGTGGTGGAGGGAGTGGTGTTTATGTGCGGAAGGCAGGCTCTGGGAGTTGCTATCTGGCAGGAGGGAGTTTCTGGGGGTGCTTACTGGGGATTGAGGACAAAAATGAGCTTCCCACATACTCCTGGTGATGGCATTGAACTGGTGTCGGGGCTCTGGGTGATACCTGGGGATTAGAGGTAGCTGACCTGGAACTCCAGACCACACAGGATGAGAAGAAAATCCCTGGTGGGTAGCAGGCTGGGGTCTGGTGAAAGCCCCAAAAGGGAGGGGGCCGGAAAGAGGTGTGCCATCCCTGGCAATTCTGTTGTAGGTGTTTAGTGTGATGTCAGGGGAGCAGGAGTAGCCAATCTGAGTCTCTAGGTCAAGTGAGGTGACTGGAGAGTCCCTGCCATTGAAATAATTTGGTAACATTTAACTTACAATTTATAATAAAAACTCTGATGGGATAAGAGAAAGGTACCTACCAAAAATGTCACCATTATACAGTGTTGAAATATTGAAAGCTTTTCCTGCAAACTAAGAATGGGAGAGAATGTCCTACATAGAAAGACATCTTTATTCATCACCTGACTAGATGACTTAATCATGCTGATCAATCAACTCAATCATAATAGAAAATGAAAAAAATTATAAAATTTGAAAAAGACAAGTTAAAAACTCATTCTCAGATATTATGCTTGGGATATTACAACTCACAAGTCTAATACAAATTGAGTTAATAAGGGAAATTTTCAAGAATGGTACATGAAGTTTGCATGTAACAAAACCCAACTCTGCTTGAAGTTATTGGTAACAAATTATAAATCACAAGTATTCTTTGAATTTAAGGTGCAATTTGTGCCAATATCCAAATTATCAGCTAAATATAAATCTATTGGCTATATATAATAAATCTTTTAAAATTAATTAAGGAAAATCAAAGAAATGGAGACTTTTGTACATTCATATGCAAGCTCAGTGTTTTAAAGATAGCATTTCCCTTAATCTGATAAGAAGATTTAATGTAAATTTTATCAAAATCCCAACAAGCTGGTTTTCTTTTTCAAAAGGAAATTGGCAAGGTGAGTCTAAAAGTTAAATGAAAACAAAACCAAAAAGAACAACAAAGACTAAGAACAAAATGTGAAGGAAGCTTTCTCTGAGGTCCATCAAAGTCCATCAGAAGCTGCAACAATTAAAAAAAATACATTACAGCTTAGGTAGACAAACAGTTGGGAAGGACTGACTGAATGCTTGAGGATACCAAAGGCTTGTTAATTCTTTCCCAGGTCTTGTAGGTATTCCTGTCACCCACAACTTCTTTTGACTCTCCTTGAGCAACAGAGGCTAAAATTTTGCTTTCACATCTTTTTGAGTTTTGTCATGTGATTTGATTTGGTCAGTGATGTGAAAACACAAGTGGTACATAGGTATTTCCAGGACTAAGTGTCAAGAAGCCAAGCCTTATCCCACAATCTTGAAGGAGAGAACAATTGGTATTAGAACTGGGAAACTCTGTGACAGATATTCCAAACTGGAGACATTGGCTTAGTTGCCATCTGGTGCTGTCAAGGCTGTATCTGGAGTTTGAAGGACATGGGAAGAAGAAGGGACAAAGTTGGCAGGAGCTGTTTCCCTTGAAGCCTGGAAATGTATCACATAACAATGACTTTGTGACTGTAGGGAGGTTGGAAGCAGTGCTGTGTGAAGGGTTCTGTTGGCTGCATTGGGCAAGTTATTATAAGAAAAAGATGAACTCAAAATAATCAGTGTACAGGAAGGCAAAAAAATTTGAGACGCAGAAGAAATAAAGGATTCAATTAAAACAGTAAAAGATAAAACTCAGAGTGAAAAACGGCCAATGAAAACTCATCTTTTTAACAAGGGCCCAATCAGTCATTAAGGTGCCTAACAGTAAAAATCCAATTAAGAGGTAGCATCTACTTAACCTCATATCTAGACAAAGGTCTCAGATTGATGATATTGCATGTGTGGCTCTCCCATTAATATCTAGTAAGTTCAGAGTACTTGACATTAAAAGAGAAGCGATAAAGAAATAAAATTAAGTATAAAAATACTTATAAAAGATAAAAATATAGTAAAA
>NW_008355272.1:5126519-5154705 GCF_000622305.1 Nannospalax galili
GTGATTGCTGTCATAGGGAATGACCTGACCCGATAGATTAAACACTTATTAGTGATTTACACTGTTTTGATGGTAGTAGATTAACATGCTGGACTATTTAGTACTCAGATATAATGCTGGAGTGCACAAATTCCTTGACTGTGAAGGTGACTGAAAACCATGTTTAAGCTCCTAGGAAGGCAGAGTGTTGACTTTGATGTGATCATGCAAGTCAATAGAAAAGGACGTTTCTGAACTACAGAGAAGCTGACTGATGTCTCAGACCTGTAATCACAGCTACTTCGAGGGCTCAGGCAGGAAGTTTACAAGTTCAAGGCCTGTCTGGTCTACAGAGTGAATTCAAGGCCAACCTGGGAAACCTGGTATGACCCTGAAAAAACAAAGAAAGTAAAAATAAGGTAAAAGAACATTAACGATATAGCTCAGTGGTAGAAAGTTTGTCTCATACATCTAATGCCTTAGGTTTGATCCCTAAAACCACCAATGAAACAAAACAAAACTTCCAATAAAAACATAGAGAGCTAAAGGCTAAAATGACAAGAGACCAAAGGGAACTTCTCAGAGCAAAGCATCAGGATGTATCATTAGACATCTCCAAGAGTTATTGGGACAGGTGCTCAACTTGACCTCGGAGTCACTGCTGCTGCGTATCTCCCTTGTTCTCTGTGAACAGGGCTGTCTGTTGTGGCCATCCTGTCCTTTTCCTTTGGGCCATGGGCATGTATATTATATGTGGTAAGTTCTCAAGAACATGAGCATTTGAGCATTTGGATCACATCAATATCAATGTAGGCTGGGAATTAGGCACTTCTATTTCTCTGTTACAAGGTAATTCAATTCTCTGTACTCTGTTTTCCTTGTCTGTAAAATGTGAATTTAAATGAAAAAGCAACTCCTTTCACAAGAGCAAATGGCTATTTGTCCAGAGTCTGGCGTATAGTCTTCCAATCAAAGAAGAGGGGCTATTGTTTTAATTTGAAATGATGATACTCTAAGTTATAGTTCCTCCTAGAAATGCTTTGCATGTTTGTTTGTTTACTTAGTTACTTATTTTTGAAGCAAGATCTCACTGGTTAGCCCAAGCTGGCCTTATGCTCATAATCCTCCAGCCTCAACCTGTCAACTGTTAGGATTATAGGGTGTACCACCATACCCAGATATCACATTTATTTTTAAATTCAGCAGTAATATTTTGAACCAAACTCCAGTCTCTTTGTACCAGATTTGGTTGGGCCACAAGGGACCCTTCAGGTGACACTAGAATTTCACATTGTGCAGTAAGAGCACTTCATAATTTTTTCTTTAACAACACTTCTCATCCTGCACCCACGCTTCTCAGTCTCAGTAGGAGAGTGGCCAACACTTCTTAAAATGTCTTGCTTTGCTATTTTTATAAGTGCAAGTAACTGTGCATGGAGTCGCCTGTGGCTGCAATCATTTCTTTAACACCAATGCCAGTTCTCCCCCTTCTTTCATATTTCTCTAGACTGCAAGCTGTAACATAATTTAGCATAACATGTCTGCCAAGTGGAGTGATGAATAGGAAAATAACTGACTGAGTCTCATCTACTGACTTGAGGGAGGTTTTTTTTTTTTTTTTTTTTTGTGTGTGTGTGTGTGTGTGTGCGTGCGTGCGTGCGTGTGTGTCTGTGTCTGTGTGTGTGTGTGCGTGCGTGCGTGCGTGCGTGTGTGTCTGTGTCTGTGTGTGTGTCTGTGTGTGTCTAGTCAGGAAGAACTGAGGAAATGAATACCGACCAAGAAAATGAAGCATCTAGTGAGAGTTCAGGATGCATCACTTGGAAATCACTGTAGCTTCTCTGTGATTTTGAAATGAGATGAAGGAAAGGGAATTGTGTAAGTCAGAATCTTGGAAGCCTAGGTTTTTGCATGATTCACACCTTGATTCTATTCATTTTGTTCTGTTGTTCGGGGAAAGATGCAAACATGAAGAGGCTGATGACATTATCTCCAAAAGTTAAGGAGTTCGGAAAGGGAAGAAGGAGCCCCTGCCTCCAGCACTGCTGGCTTCTTCTGTCCTGTAATTTGGATATTGGTACAGAGAACTGGTTTGCCTTCCTCTTACTGATGAATGGAGACTCATCTAGTTAGTATGCTCAATGCAGCAACTAACTCAGAAAGAAGATAAATGGCTTTAAAATTATGCCTTTGAGGCCCTGGCTTGAGTTTTCCATAATTGGATACAAATACAGGGCCTGGAAGGGAATTACTGTGAGATTTAGCATGGGATTATTTAATCATGCATTTTAAAAGCAGAATTCTGTGGGCTCCAAGAAACCGCAGAATTTTAAAGCATGTAGTTACAGAAGAATGAACTACCACCTGTAGGTCTGTGCCTGCTTACCAGGAGTGGAGAGTTCATTCATTTAGTTATTAATCTATCAATTCTTTCATTAGGGTGTCAGAGAACATATTCCCTGTGTTAGAAAATGTTTGGGGCTGGATTGTGCTCCCCTCAATATACCTGTGATTGTGATCTTATTTATAAATAACGTCCTGGCTACTACCACTAAGAAATAAGGTGAAATGGGGAATGAAATGGGGAGGGGTGAGCCTTCAGTGCAAGATGACTGGTGTCCTTATAAGAGAAGGAGTACAGAGATTTAACTAGAGAAACAGAGGAAAAACCACCAGATAATAAACGTAGGAAAAAGAACCCTTGGCAAGTTGGAGGGAAAGTCTGGGGTCTTGAAGTCCCAAGCTCAGAAAAGCCAAAGACTCCTGGCAGCAACTGGAACTAGGAAAAGTCCTAGAAGAGCTCTCTTCTGGAAAGTAGGGGTAGCGTGGTCCTCCTGACACCATGGCCTTAGATTCTGAGTCTCTACAACCATGAGACAGCTTTCTGTTTTTTTCAAGTCATTCAGTTTGAAATACACGTGCTTTACCATACATAATGGGCAAAACAAGGAAAGGCATTAAATAGATACTTCACAAAAGAGGATCTCCAAATGAGACCTTATAAAGGGACTCAAATTTATTAACCATCAGAGAAGCACAGTTTACAATCACAGCTAGTACACATCAAAATGCCTAGTGTAAAGAAGACATTATACCAAGGTTTAAAGTGCTGTGAAGTAGAAACTACTTTTTAAAACGTTTTAGCAGAATTAATTCAAAATAATATGCCTCAAGACTCAGCAATTCCATCCCAAGTGTATATTCAACAGAAATGCACAAGTGTGTTCACTTCAGGAAGTGTGCCAGGACAATCAAGCTACTTCAACCCAAATGCTTCAGTTCTAGTACAGTAAACTATGATCCTGTGGTGGCTAATATTGATCAACTTGACAGGATTTAGAATCACCTAGGAGACAAACCTGTGGGAATGTCTGTGAGGGATTTTCTAGATTGGGTTAACTGAGATGAGAAGACCCACCCTAAATGTGGTTAGTACCACATGAGCTGTGGTCCTGGACTGAATAAAAAGGAGTTATCTAGCTAAACAGCAGCGTTCATCTCTCTTTGCTTCCTGACTGCGGATATAGTGTGACCAGTTGCCTCAAACTTCTACCACCCACTCTGAATTCCCTGCCATAATAGGCTATTCCATCAAACAGTGAGCCAAAATAAATCCTTCTTTTCTTTAGTTGTTTTTGCTAGGTATTTGTCACAGCAATGAGAAAAGTAACCAATACAATATCTTTGAACCTAGTAAGTTGAAAATATCATAAATACAAAATGCATTTAATATGTTTATTGTATCAGTCTTCTAGCTTAGCAGCTAAGTACACTAGAGTATCAGTTTTTTTGCTATTGTGAGAGCCTGGCTGACACTGCTGCTACCAAGCATCAAGGAAGAGTATCATTCTGCATATCATTTGTCTAGGAAAAGATCAAAATCCAAAGTACCATCCTACAGCAGCATTGTTGTAAGTCATCATAAGCGGAGAGCCGTCTCTATTTTGTTTCAGCATCTCTAGGAAACACATATAATCAATACCCTGGATGCCTGAGCTGAAAACGATTTTCTTCCTGCTTTTCAGGACCTCCCAGCAAAATGGCCAGAAGAATAAAGTATGAACCAAACATCAAATGAGACTTTCCTGGAGATAGGAACTTGGCATTAGGGAAGGTCAAAGGAAAGATACGCAAGGGAGATGCTTTTTGAAGATACAGCCCAAGGGATGATAAAGAATTTACCTGACAGATCACAGGATAAATGTGGCTTCTCCAGAGCTGAAAATCTGATGTAGAAGAGATGCAAAGAAGTGACTAATTAAAAGAGTAATTCCAGCTTTACATATGAGGGCCTTGAGTAGCAATTAAAATAAATGTTTTCTCATGATGGCTACTCTTTTTTCACTATTTCTTTTCATTTGAGAGTTTCAGGTATCCCAGGTTGGCTTCAAATTCATCAGCTGAGAAACTGAGGATGAGTTTGAACTTCTGATCAAACTCTGCCTCCGCCTCCCAGGTGCTGAGATCATAGGCATGTACCATCACATTCAATTTTTTTTGGTACTTGGGATGGAACCCAAGGATTCATATATGCTAGGCAAGCATTTTACAAACTGAGCTGCATTTTCAGCCCGTGTGTCAGCTACTCTTAAACAGAACATCACCTTATTCAACTCTCTCAACAAATTTACATCAGAATTATTCCCATCTACATTACACCTATAAACTAACTCTCAAAGAGTTTAACTCTCTAAAGGCTTTCCAATTAGTGAATGGAAGCAATTCATGATTTACCTTTCATATTTCATCCTCTTCTCTAGGTCTTTAAAAGATCATGAACTTGACTTCCTTTAACCCCTGTTGCATTGTTCTGAGTTTGGGTTGTATTGTTCTTGAGTTGATGGTAAATCTTACTTTGTACCTGCATTATCTCAGACTTTGAAAGTAAGTTCTACTGCGTGGGGACCCATCCATAGCCACTTCCAGGGCTGCTTTCATTCATTGATATCTTCCATTCAACACACGTCCCCAGGCACTAGGGTAGACAGTCTGTGCCAGATAACATTATATATCCTGTTTCCTTTACCACATTGGCCATTTGGCTGGTTTCTGTTTTCTCCTGTGGGTTGGATCCTGGCCTTGAATTTAAAAGTAGTGGATGCTAACCAAATTCAACCAAATATGATTTTTACCCTACTCCTTGTGTCTGTAATTTATCAGACAGCTGCAAGAAATAAAAGACACCCATTCTTCTGTATGTATGTTGCAAATTTCTTTTATTTACTAATTTCCTTAGCATATAGACATACATCTTGAAGATTCAGATATTTTCCTGGGAATATCTAGACATAAAAAAGTTTTTTTCAAGGTTTACAAAGAGATCATTTTTGTACATTTTTATTGAATTTTTGTGTATTTTGTATGCAACATCTTAATCATCTTTATATTCCCTTCTCTGTCAACACCTTTCCATTGGCCACCCCCCCCCCACTGGATTTCATGCATCCTCTCATTTATGTCAAGATCTGTAGAGTAAAAAGTGTCCCCAGGTATGCCTCAGTGCAAGTTCATCCACTGGGTTCTAGTTAGCCTATCTAGAATCAGTCCCATAAAGAAGGTCAGCTTTTCCTCACCCAGCAGTAATCAGCTGCCCAATAGCTCTTCCGCTAAGATTGGGGCCTGTTGCCCATTTCCTCAGCTCTATATTGGGTTTTTGTCTGCTTGAGTTTGCATGGATCTTTTGCATGCTGCCACCATTGCTGTGGGTTCATATGAGCAAGGTCCCAGGAGCCTGTAAGGCTCTATTTCCATATGGTCACTCACTTCCTCCCTTGGCTCTTACAATCTTTTTGACCCCTCTTCTGCAATGGTCCCTGAGCCCTGGGAGGGTGCAGTTCAATACAGGAGTCCTGTCCAAGGATGTAAACAAGTTCTTAAAGCATTAGAACACCACCACCACCAAAAAATATGCCTTTAACTCTTTCAGAGTTGAATAAATTAGAATGTAATTGTTAGGTTGTCTCAGCCCAGCAGAGCTTAAGGAGTCAGAATAACTACCAGCCATGGACTCTAGATATGCTCTTGGAAAAGGAAAGGGCACTGAAGAACAACTGAGGAAATCTTAACGAGGCATGATCTTTAGTCAATGATGCATTGGTGTTGGCTTATTCATTATGACAAGTGTACCATTCCAATATAAGACATTAATAGCAAAGGGAGAAGTAGACAGAGGCTATGTGAGAACCCTCTCTAGCTTCTTTGCAACTTCAATTAAATTTAAAACTACTTTGAAAATAAGAAAATATAAACACAGTTGACATAACAGCTGCTGCATGTCTATCTGTGATCTCTCTGCCCCTTTAACTTGGATTCTTGACTTTTTGTCAGACATTTTTCTGTGATTTAGAAGGAGCCCTATTAGATGGCTTGGGGCAGCTTGGGTTGGAAGCAGCTGAATTCTTGTCCCCTGGGGCATCTTTTTCAAATGTGAGAAATTGATAGACGGGAACAAATGAGGAGAGCCCCACCTAGGACTCTCTCAGGAGAGGTAAAAAGCATGTAAGACTCCTGCCAAGAAGCCTTGAGGAAAATTCCTTCCTGAGCTGAAATTTATTGACCAAGGTAATTCAATCTCTGTCAGAGATAATCTGAAAAGCAATATTGCATGGTGCATATATCACAGAACTGCCTGAAATATTTTCAGGATGAATTTCTCAAAGTAGGAAATTTTTTTCCTATCATTTCTGGAACAGAAATTTGGTTTTGTTTTTCCATGTAAAAATGACACTCATTTTAGAAAATGTGAAACTACTAACCCTAAAACAACAACAAAAACCCAAACCGAAGTAAAACAGGAAAAATGATTTTGTTAATCCAGTGTGTTCTAACTTAAGTAAGTCTTGCTCTATAGTAATCTTGAAAAATATCTCAAGGTGTATTGTCTTATCTCCTGGGAATTCGTTTTTCTCTAAATCTGTTTCTGCCATACTTGAGAAAGTTTTAAAAATATGCTACCACACTCCACTTTGCATGAGTTGTATCCCAGCACATATCCCTTCATTTCCTGCTCCCTTATGGCTGTGCTCTGTAGAGATATCACTGAGTTCAGGATTCCGGGATGAACTAAAAAAAGGCACCCTTCAAACATTAAAGGGAAGAATTTGAGGGGAGGTGCAGCATGTGCCAGCTGCCTGCCAAACACAACTTCCCACTTGAGAAATGGAATTTTTGTTAGCTTGAAGTCTCTGTCAGTCATCAACCTCTCCAAACATATCTTTCCTGACCTCATTAGCATTTGTCCACAGCATGAATGGGCTCTTCTGCTATTACTTGCAATTTGTGTTCAGTGAGGCTTTAAACCCTGGAATGACAGCTGGACTGGAAATCAAAAGAGACAGCATGAAATGCCAGAAGGATGTTCTTATACATGAATTTGAATCCTGACTCCATCTAGCACTTAATATCTAGGTGTTATTTGGTAAATTACAGAACTCTGCTGTAACTTTTGATCTGCAATGTTTCTGGAGTTGTTAGGGTAGGGACTCTGGAAGCCCTAACAGTCCATGTTTATTCACCAGTCCTCAACAGACCAATTAAAGAGAAAAGAAATAGTGAAAAGCAGAGAAAGGATTTACTCAATGTGGCCACATGGGTAAGAGCAACAAATAAAGAAGCCCAATAATCACCTCATGAATCCATCTTTGGGGACCTAGCATGGGGTTCAGTTTTAAACAGAGGGCAAGGGGTATTCATAACTAAGTAGTCCTGGTCAAGGTGCTCTCCTATCTATCATGACTCATCACTATCTGGGCAATCTCTTTCCTGCAGGGTGGTCTGATAAGGATTTAGAACTCTGAACTCTCTTCATCAGATACAAGTTCCCCAGGCTGGCACTAGGCTTCAGTCTTTTCCTTTTTCAAGGATGAGACTCCTGGGGAAATTCCAATTCCTAGCTACCTGTTGCCTTAACAGTCTGATAGTCAAAGGGAGGGGCTTAAGGATCTCATTTCAGAATATCTTCACCCTTGTGAGGAGATTTATAATAATACAAAGATTGAAATACCATTTCATGTGAGAGTGGGATAATATGTGAATTGTCTGGTATAATCCTGACACATACTTGCTGAGCAATAAATGCCAGTTGCTTCCTGTGTCCCCTACCTTTCTTGTTTTTCCTTTGTTTTGGCTAAACACCTTCCACCTTCTCAATCTTCCTGATCCCTTCTTTTATTGGCATCACCAAAATAAGAGCACCAATTCTACTTTAAGAGCTTATTTTAGTGCTTAGGCTTTTTGATGGTTGTTCCAGGATTATACCAGCCAAGTCACGCATCTTTGTTCCATTTTTTAAAATTTATTTTTATTTTGTGTGTGTGAGTGTATTGCTTGCATGTAAGTGCACCTGTGTTGAGGCCAGACAAGGGTATCAGATCCCCTGGAACTAGAGTTACAGTTGGTTCTTAGTCACCATGTGGATGCTGGGATTTGAAACCCAGATCTTCTGCAAGAACAGCCAGTGCTCTTAACCACCGAGCCATCTCTCCAGCCCCTTTATTCCATTTTTGATCTATTTACGGATGTAAATTTTTAAATGCTATATACCTTTAAAATACTATTTCAAGGGTTTTGCTGTCAAGCACCCCAACCTGGACAGTTTAGTGAGGGGAAGGGAGACAATAAACTCTTCAGTTTTACCTTGCATGCATATAGGAAATCAACTGATTCATTGATTGTGTTTCTTTTAGAAGCTTATCTTAATACAGCCCTGTGTTTCTTTGTTTTCACTTTATTCTTAGTTAAGGAATAAAATAAATTAAAAAATGTCATTGAAAGAAAAGGTGAACCAAGTCTTTCTAAAAAGGAAGGCTACTAACCCTGGATGTCAAAACACCGCTCTCAAAGGCTGTTACTCATGGCCAGCAATGATTTTTGCCTACATCATCAAAGCCCTGGAACATTAACTATGAACCAAGCACAGGCAGTGAAAAATGCCCCACAGCTTGTGTGCTTGGACTTCTGCAGAGTCTGCTTGGAGTGTGATCTATATCACATTAAAAACCAGTTTGTGTCCAGGATTACATCATTCCATGAGAGTTCTCTGGGATAAGGGTAAGAAGCCGTGGAACACCTTTCCTTTTAAGTTATGGGCTTTACCCCCTCACAGTATTTACATTTGTAATAGATGATGAGAGAATTTTCAATAGTCTGTGTACATCTTGACCCAAACAAGGAATAAGTTGAGGAGATCCTGGCCTTATATGAATAGTTACTGTTCGTGCCCCCCGACCAATTCATCACCGGACAAGTCTGAGCTCATGTCTGCTTCTTAATACATGAAGAGTCTATAAATTCAACCATTTCAAATGTAGTTGAACCATTCTTCTAAATCATTAAATTATATAGAGGTATTTTATCATACAAGTCTTGACCTTTGCATTTCACCATTTGGAAGGAAGATTATGCCTACATGTTGTAAAATTACTCCCAAGTAAATATTCTACTCAAAGGAAAAATATTTGCTCTCACAGAAAGCAGTAACAGAATTAATTTTTTATTCTTTGACATATGACAATGGTCTTGTCCTTCATTATGGGAATAAGGTTAAAGGTGTTATATTAATTAAAATTCGCCAGGCACGTTATAGAAACTGGAGGCTGTGTTACTGGATGACCGATGATATAATGAGTTGGGAAACCTCCTAGGGATCATATTTTTACCTGATTTCAGGGTGCTGCAAAGGCTTTTTCAAAACAAAGGCAAAAGCTGAAGCTTTTGAAAGAGCCATAAATGTGGATGTGAACACAAAATTAAATCCTTCCATTACTGCAGTTTTTACTCCAGCCACCTATTTCCTGCTTGTCCTTTAAATGTGAAACAAATTTGCACAGTCATAAAACCCCTGAACTTTGAAAGGAATTGTAGTGGTTAGCCAGGTGACTTCATAGGCGGTCCAGACAGAAGTGGTCTGAAACTATATATTGCCATGGGAAGTCTAGCAATGGGTACTCTGCTCGTCTCTGGGGACATGCACTCAACAGTGAGAAGATTTATTTAAAGAAAAAAAAATCTCATCCTATAGCATAAACATATTTTATTTATTAGAACTGACCATTGTTGAGATGGAGCCTGGCATACACACTGTGCTAATCAAATGATTGTAATTTGCTGATGTTCTGCCCAGTGAGCCACCCAGCCAACCTAGCTAAAGGGTAAGCTTCAGGTTCAGTGAAAGATTTTATCTCAAGGGAATAAAGCAGAGGGTGACAGAGAGAGACATCTGATGTTCTTCTCTGGCACCAGGGTGCCCACACATGGGCGTTCATACACACACAGGCATATACCCACACCCGCATGTAAAGTGGAAGGGATAGATAGTTGTGTATTTGTATAATTCCTCAAGGTCTTTAGAAAAACGTGCATGTGTGCACACACACACAGTTGCTTCTAAAGAGGGGAAGTCGGTCTCTAGAAGACAAGAGTATTTGAGAGATAAATCATGCAGTCTTTATATATTTAATTTAACATCCTGTGAATATGCTATTTTAAATGAAATTATTTTTTAATCTCAGTTATTGGGTTGATACATCTTTTATATTTTGATTCCCAAGGCTAGATCGTCTGGGGAGAAGTTTCTCATGGACCAACAAGGAGGTTGCTCCAGGCTCATTTTTGATGCTCTTAATTCCCTGTAACTGTCCTGCAATTCATAATTAATCTTCAGTTCCTTCAATGATTCCAGGACCTTTGAATCCTTCAACTGTGTACTATGCTGTACCTAAGGGCTCTTAGGACAGCCCTGTCTCTAGCACTCAAGCTGCAGAAATAGAATTTGCCTGGGGATGGATCTCACTGAGTTATGACTGCAGGACCCCAGTGGGAACTGTGCCCTGTGGCAAGATGGTGACCACATCCCCTGCAGACAGCTGTTTTCTCTACTAAAAACCATGGCTTCTTCCTACAGAACTTCCAGAGGCAGAGCACCTAGTGGGCGAACCTGGCCTGCCATCAGTGTTCTTTCTGCAGAACATGGAGGGAGCAAGTTGCTTCCCTACTGCACAAATCATCGGGTGTCTTTTCTATATCTAAGGTATCAATTTATCTTTCACAGTCATCTTGGAAAAAAGAGTGCAGAGGGTAGGGATTACTAGTAGTTATCTTCTAAAGTGGTTTTATTATTCATATTTTAAATCTTCATTTCTGACAGAGCCATCCATAAGTTTTAAGTGCTACAGTATGACTAAATTGCCTTTAAACACCTCTTCCTTATCTCGGAAGGTTGAATATAAATGAGACATTTCCTCACTGCCTATAGGGCAGCCCTGGCTTGGTTCTTCTGTAAGAATTAATTGCACACCTGCTAGGGGTTTTACTGGAGGATACTAGGGAATCATTCCTCCATTTCCAATCCTCTGTGGTTTTGTGTTTTTTATTCTACAGGGCTACTGCTAGGAGGTGACCAGCTTTGGACTGACAATCATCAGGGTAGGGTATTTCATGAAGACTAGGATCTGGGCAGTACCTTCCAGAGCTGTGGGCAGCCCCATTACCCGTGCTCATTGCCTGAGAACAAGTAGCAAATTGATCATAGGATGTATAAGGTGCCATCGGCATCCTGATTCATGTGCTGATGGGAATAGATAAGGAACTGAGCAAAGACCAAAGCAGTCAGAGCAATCACTCTGGGAAACAGAGTGCTTTCTCCATTGACCAGATGGAATCCTGAGACACAATACAATGCACTGTAAGTAGTTCCCTTCTGCCTTTGATTTATGTCAAATATTGTACATCTCTCAGAAATACAAAGTACCTATTTTTCTATTTAATGCACTGCTTCTGAAAATCAAGATGCACTTTCTTACTACAAATGTCTTTGGTGATTGGGACAAAACAGACTTCCTCTAATCACTCAAGAGACTCTAGATAGCAGAGGAATAGATATGATAAAAAAAAAGTACAGTGGAAGGTGAACAAGATGTCCTTAAGACCCCGCTTCTCACAGGGTTTCTTCAAAGGAGTGTCTGACAAATGGAAGAGCTTTTGAAAGACAGTGAAATCTGCCCTCTCTGTACCTGCAGGTTCCATCTGACAGATTCAAGCAAACACAATTCAAAATTATTTGGGAAAAAATGTGTTAATGTTGAACATGCATACATTTTTCTTATCATTCCCTAAACAATACAGTATAACAACCATTTATATGGCATTGGTATTATTAAGCAATCTATAAAATATTTCAAAGTCTATGGAACGATGCATGTAGCTTAGGTACAAACACTGGATCATTTTACATAAGGAGTTGAATGTCCTCAGATTTTGGTATCCTTAGGGATCCCAGAACCAATCCCCATGGTTACCAAGGGATAAATATGTAGCATTTAAAGAGATACAGAAGGAATAGAGAAAGAAACAACATATACTGATCATAGCTAGAAGATCCTGTTAAAGAAATCCCAGAGGAGATGTTAACTTACCTTTTTCTGGGAAAAGTCAGGCCTATTAAGGTATTTAACATAAAACCCAGGGCAGTCTTGAGACTTAAGGAGAAAAGGACTCCATGTTCTTAGTCATTAAGCAGCAGAGACAGGTTCTGGATAACTTGGGATGAAAAGGCTTTAATAGAATACTTATACACAGGTGGAGAAGGTGGAAAGTCTACCTTGGGAGGTGAGCAGGGTCTGAATATCCGAGGCAGAGTCAGATCATAAGAGCAGGCTGACCTGAATGAGCACTGGCTCCACTAAACTGTTCATTCAGTGCTGCTTGGACTGAGCTCTTCATAAACTTTATTGAGAGCTACATAGAGAAATGACTGTGTTCTTGTGTTTGTTTTTTAAGAATCATCATTCTAGATGGAACTATCCAATTGACTATACCCAGGCCATGTAGCCATGCTCTAGATGTCAGGGGGCCATCAATGACAGAAACCAACTTCTTCTTCGGGCATCTGTAGGCAGAGGTGGTGCACTATTCCCCACCCCCCTACTCCACACACATGTTAAGACTGTCTACCAGGAATCTCTCAGAGAATGAGAGGTGTTTGGTTGCTGGATAAGCAAACAAATGAACAAGCACGTGAGTACCCATGAGGCTCTGCACTGTTGTGCATGAGAAGAGGGAGGAGGAGAGATCTGAAGGGATAAAGATGGACAATGAGATGGAAAACATGTTCCAGGGGAAATGAGCATTGGAAAGCTAGCTCAAATTCTCTTCCTACTACTTAAAAAGCACATGAAAGCCCCACTTGAAAAGGAGGGTATCTTAACCTGGACTCCACCATGCTTCCCAAAGTTCTGCTTACACCAAGGATTGGCGTGGGTTTGGAGCATTTGAGAAAGCATTCCCAGAGAAGCCTAGGGGACAGCGAGAAGAGTAAGCAGAAAAAGCATGGACTAGAAGGAAGAGTTGTGGTGAGGCCACTCCACTTTTGCCCTAGAAGTAAATAGAATGCACCTTGGAACCATTCCCTGGAGCTCTGGCAGAGAGTTGATGACGACAGGCTGCCACAGATGAAACAGGTCGCTTTCAAAACAGGTATTATGTAAAATAGCTTTAGAAACCAGTAAACACACCATATAAAGTCAAAAGCCCAGATAATTTTGAAACAAGTTAAAACAATGTAAAATCCTAAAACAGATTTTTTAAGAAATTATACAAAAAGATATCAAAATCCAAATCAATGTAGTATTTTTTTTAACCTTTCAACATTTGCCGTGGCTTTTGTAAGGAGGGGAGATCAGACTAGAGCTATTGTAAAGCAGAGGTGGGATTTTAAAGGGGGACAGAGGCAGACAGAGGCAGACAGAGAGAAGGGCTGGAGCAGAGGTAGAGGGGGGCCGAGGCAGTGGCTTGGATAAAGGGGGGTCCACCAGAGAAGGATTTGGCAAAGAGAAGGACGAGACCAGAGTTAGAAAAAGGCTTCGATATGGGGCCCTTCAAACCTCTTGCCATTCTGTTTTCTGAAGTTGTCCAAGCCAATGAGGTTTGAATTCCGAATTCGTGCCAAATGTGATTATGTGCAATTTAAAATGGGTCCAGACCACAGTTGATAAAAGAACTAAAATGGCAGGTTTGAGGTCAGTTAAGCTTAATGCTTTAAGGTTATTCTTAAGACAAGCCAGGGGTGTGTTCTTAGTAACAGAAACGTTGGACCTCATTTTAGGCAATGTAAGACTAGAACTCTTGCTGCGGCAGCAAGTTGCCACCTACTACAAGCAGGAGACTGACTAAGGAATGAGTGCTCAGGAACTGGAACAGCTGTCCTTAATTCCAGTGGCCTGAGAGGCAAAGCCAAAGAGCCCTCGGGGTTCAAAACAACAGAGCAGGAGGCAAAAAGTTGGGGGACTCCCCCAGTGACCAGTGTCGGTCTAGAGTGCCTCTAAATGGAACTGGAGAGTAAATGTTGGATGTGCAGATGTGTCAAGGGCGAGGGGCTCTGCTCTGGAGTTCTGAGGCAGTGGGGAGAGAATCAAGGCAAGTTTGAAAGACTAGGAACTGAGTTTCTCTCTATGGGACCCAGTGGGAAGGTCAAAGTGAGAAGAGGGAGGAAGGGAGGGAGGACAGGAGGCAGGGAGAGAGAGGGAGAGAGAATCACCCAGAGGGAAAGGCTGAGGCTCAGGACTCCAACCCAACCCCTCTATTTGGCACCAAATGTTAGATTGGGATTGACTCTGATGAAGTGAAAATGAAAGACAAGACTATTAGCTCAATGAAGGGTCACAGTTTCTCAGGCTAGAAACTACATACTGGCACAGCTGGTCTGAGTTTAGGGAGCTTCGAAGGAGGCGGAAAGACCAACTGGGTATTTTTCTGCAGTTTTTATTTATTTTTTAACAGTTTGAGGGTTTGGGACAATAAGTGCTGACATATGTTTACCTCAGATATTACAGTTTCTAGTTTGGGGGTTCTCAACTTTGCTTGGGGCTTTCCAAGCTAAGACATTTATCGTTCATCCTATTTTTCAAAGAAGCCAGAAGAGAAATGCAGTCAGGATTCCAATGGTAATGAAAAGATGCATCTAGGCCTCCTAAATAGCAAAAGCACAGCTGCAGATGGGCCTTCTGGGTTGATATACCTGCGTGTTGTGTTACATTACCACGAAGGATCATGGAGTGGGGAAAATATGGGGGAAGGAAGGTGAAAAAGTTCTGGAGGAAAAAACAAAAATGGATAAACTCCCCATTTGGTCAGATTTTGTCCAAAGGAATGAAGAACTCACTAAGTATAAGGTTGCACTTGCACAGTTAGATGCTCTGCCTCTTCAAATTATTCATGGCTCAGAAAGTGCATGGGATCCCCTTCAATGACACCTTGGCTGGGAAGAGCCCAGCACTGAGTAGTAAGACCACTGACTGGCATCATACATTATTTATCGGGTCTGGGAAAGAGTCTAATCAGCCCTTCTGTTGTTAATGGCCTGAAAAGAGTTGCTTTTGACAAGAGCATTTAACACCAGCAGGAAGGAGAGCCAGAGGAGGTAGAACACAGAGCTTAAAATCCTAGGGTTGGGCAGTGGTCTGGAGCTGACTTAGAGCAGCAGGATGTCAGGCTGGAAAGAAAGCCTGCCAACTCATGCAGATCAGGGGCCCCAGGGATTCTTCAAATGCTGGGGAAAGAGAATCAAATCACAGGGTAAAAGACTATCCCAGTGATGCCTTGTGAGGTACTGTGGTTTTTACATTAAAAGTCCCCAAAGACCCAAATGCTGAAGGCTTAGTCACCAGGCTGAGGTGCTACTGGGAGAAGGGACAGTCTTGAGGACATGGGATCTATTTTAAGGTCTTCAAGCATGCAGCAGAAGGGATATTGAGACCCTGCCCCCTCTCTTTCTCTCTCTCCTTCTCAGTCACCATGAGATGAAGAGCTTTGTACTCTACCATAGTGTAACATGGTACCATGGGCCCAAAGCATCAGGGCCAAATGACCATGAGCTGAAACCTCGGGAACTGTGAGCCCTCAAACCCTTTCCTTTTCTAAGTTTGTTCTTGCAAGTATTTTGTTCCAATTATGGAAATCTATTATGAGTCTGGGGAGACAGGTAAAAAGAATGTCTAAGTTACTAGGTGGAGATACCCCAGCTCTTGTCTGCAGTTCCTCTGAGCATACCACTCCCTCTCTGTGTTTTTGGCCCCTCTTCCCTCTCACTTAATCTCCTAAAAGCTTTTGATTGCTTTTTCATTTTAAGTTTCCTGAAGTCTTCAGCATCTCCATCTGCACATAGAAGAAAGAGACCCAGGTTTGCTGGGCAGTGCATCTCAGAACAGGTGTTTCTGAGACTCAGTTTCTCCTTTTGACCTTAGGATTTACTAATAGCTAGCTCTCAAGATGTTCATAAAACTTGAATGAGAAAAGGCAGATAAAGTTCATGATAAATGCTCAGAAAATATTTGATTATTAGGTCATACTCATTTCCTTACCCTTTTCCCTCAACTGTGAGACAAAATATCTCAAAGGAATGGAGTGAAGGGCAGCAATGTTGCTTGAGAGAATAACATAGGGTATTCTTAGGTAGAGTAAGCTGATGTTCTAGTTTGCTTTCTCTTGTGATAAACACCATGACCAAAGCAACTCAGGGAGGAAAGAGTTTATTTCATCCTACAGGCTACAGTCCCTCATCAAGAGAAACCAGGGCAGGAAGCTTGAGGCAGGAATCCTGGAGGCAGGAACTGAAGCAGAGACTATAGAGGAAATCTGTTTACTGTCCTTTCTTATACAGTCCAGTCCAGGGATGGCACTGCCCACTTTGGACTGGTCCTCCTGCATAAAATAACAGTCAATGAAATGCCCCACAGACATTTGCACAGGCCAATTTGATGGAGGCTATTACTCAATTGATGTTCTTCCCTCTCCCACGGGTGTCAGTTGACAACAATAGTAACTATGACAACTGGTTTTTGTGTAGACTTCTGTTAAGTATTGTTCTCTACATTTATTTCTTTAAATTTGTGGAAGAAGCCAGGCGTGGTGGTGTATCCCTTTAATCCAAGGACGAAGGACGTAGAGGAAGGTGGATCTCTGTGAGATTGAAGCCAGCCTATTCTACATAGCAGGTTTTAGGTAGCCTGGGGCTATGGGAGACCCTGTCAGAAAATGGGGGGGGGGCACTGAAGAGATGGCTCAGTGCTTAAGAACAGTGACTGTTCTTGCAGAAGACCCAGGTTCAAATTCCAGCACCCACATGGCAGCTAACAACTGTCCATAACTCCAGTTCCAGGGAATCTGGCGACTTCTGTTTTCTGAGGTCATTGCATGACATGGGTGCACTTACATACACGCATGCACATAAAATAAAAATAATAAAAATATTTTTTTTAATGGGAGGAAGAACAGCTCATGTTAATTAGAAATTAACATATGGCATAAAAAGTCCTGGTTTAAAGGTGGAGGAGAGAGCAAGGCCTGGTGTGCAGGGCTATAATCTCAGGTAGTTGGGAGGCTAAAGCAGGAGACCCATGAGTTGAAGGCCTGTGTAGGCTACACATTGAGGTCAATCCCAGACTGGCAGTTTAGTGAAATCTTATCTCAAAATGAAAAGGGATATAGCCCAGAGACAGAACACTTGTCTGGTAAATGTGGGGGCCCTAAATTCAATCCCATTCTATAGGAGGTTTGAATGGAATCATCGTCATTTCCTGGTGTGTAGCTCCTGCCTATAGGTGGAAGAACCCCAACTCCCAGTCACTCCTCATCATTTTAGGGAAGTCTTTGAATTGTTTTACATGTTCTCAAACTGTTCTTCTATGTTCTTCCCCCAGCCCCTTACTAAAGTCACTCCTAAGAACCATGACCTTTCTTAAGACAATGACATCCTCTTGAGCTTCCTCTAGTCACTACATCAAATAGGGATTCCTTCACTTTAGTTCACGCTGTTCCAGACACAAGATACATGTTCCTTACTACACTGTGACTCATTTTGTCACCCAGATCCAGAGCAGGTCCCAGGTCTCACTGTGTTCCTAGGGAAAAGTGCTTTACCTTTGTCTCCTGGCCTTGCTTTTGTTCAAAAAGCTCAATCTCCAAACTAAAGATCTTTCTGCAAACAGCACTGATTCCTTTCCATATGCCCAGCCACAATCACTCCACTACCTGTGTCTTTCCCACCATACGCTTAGGACCTCTGTTCCTTCCCCAGCCACACATTCACCATAGATTGCATTCCCTGCAGATAGTGTTTCCTCCCATGCAATGAAAACTATGAAATTCCAAATAGGGCTACTTAGTATCCCACACTATTGGCTTCAGTACTGAAACTACTCCATCCAGTTACTGGTTATCAGAGATACATTGTAACATGTGCAAGATACTGGCCAGGCTTGTAGTGTACATACCCAATCTTCTCCTTCAAATCATTCTTTTTCATGGTGGACATCATTTCTTTTTTTATTTTTCTTTTTTAATTTGTCTTTATTGAATTTTGTTGTATTTCATACAGAATATCTCAAACAATCTGAATCATCTTTATAGCCCCATCTCCACCAGAACCCTCCCATAGTCCCTCCCCACCACTGGAACCCATATGCTCTGTCCTGAGTATTAAGGCCCACTGTGTCAAGTCAATGTCCCCAGTCGTTCCCCAGTGCAAGTCCATCCACTTGTGGTCTAGTCAGATCCCTCTCGTCTATCTATCCAAACACCTACCATTTTCCTTTTCTTTTTTAATGAGCATAGGGTAGGGGTTTATTTACAGAGGAGTGGGTACCCCCATTTACGGCTGCGCTGGAAAGTCCACACTCAAAAATAGATCCTGTGACTTCCCGACAGCCACACAAAATGGTGAGAGAGGAGCCTCCTAGCATTCTCAGTTTATATATCCTTAGCCCCTCCCCCACAGCAGCTAAGGTCAATTGATTGGGTGGGAGGGGTAACTGACTCCCCCCTCAACTCCTTGATGAGCATGGGAAGGAGGTGTGACTATAGTTTGCTGGTATAGTGGTTGGAGGACACTTCCAGTTAACACTCCACTCCTTCCTCTGGCTCTTACATTCTTTCAGCCAACCTCTTTCGAAAAAGTCCCTGAGCCTTGGAGGTGGTGGTAGGTGTGGGGTGATCTTCCCCCTATTGTGGCGAGGCACTGAATTTTGGGTCTGCATTGTCAGTTTTCCGTGGGCTGTTGTCCCATTTCAGCAGGATTCCATCTGCTATAAAAACACAAATAGCAAGAAGCAAGAACATCTAAACAGTGGGTGCTATAATAGCTTAACCTATGAGTGTAAACAAAAATGCTTGAATGTTATTTTAGCATGTGCATCACATCCATCTGACTCAAATCATTCTTATATTCAGTTAAGCTGAGCAAACATGACCTTGATGCCTCAGAACTTTTAAACATGGTCCCGGAAAGCAAAATTAGTTGAAGCTGAAGGGTCTCCCCTGGTAATAAAACCAAGGGAAAGTCAGAAAACATATATCTGTATCTGTATCTGTGTCTCTGTCTATCATCTATCTATCTATCTATCTATCTATCTATCTATCTATCTATCTATCTATCATCTATGTGTCTATGTATCTATGTATCTATGTATGTATGTATGTATGTATGTATGTATCTATTTATCTATCTATCATCTATCTATCTATCTATCTATCTATCTATCATCTCTCATCTATCTCTATCTGTCTCTATCTCTTTCTCTATCTATATCTATATCTATATCTATGTCATCTATATCTAATCTATCTATATCTATATCCATTTTCTCAGCCACCACTCCTCCCTCATTCTTGGGTGCATCTCCCTGCACCCAGGTCTCTATTTGCATTTACTTCCCACTTTCTATACTCACGTGCTGTGTGGTCCATTTCTGTTCCCCCTCACTCATTTCTTGATGCGGCAGGCTCCATGAGAAGGTCTGTGCTCTGGTTTCTCCTTTCCAGGTTCCCTTAGATCATTTCAGTGAAGTCGTTATGGCTCTGCCCTGCACATTTGTTTTCCTCCAAGCAACACATATGTTGCTTTTTATAACACTCTCAGTTTAAATAATTGCCAGATAAATATTTCTTTTCTTGAAAAGGGAGATTCTTCATAAGCTTTATGAACGGGGGAGAGTTGCCCCTGGAAAGCTTTTACAATAAAAGTAGTAGAATAACAAGATCTAAGATGGGAAAGATAAATGTGTCCATTTGGCCCCGTCTCTGAAGCAAAACACTCTTTATTTCCTTCTGACTCAAACACTGTGGCTGACGTCCTTGGCCTTTAGGAACAATTTCTCAGTTTACCAGTGAATCTTAACAGAAAAAAAAATCATGATGTTTTTCTTACTGAAGTGAAATATACAAACCATAAAATTTATCATTTCAACCAATTTTTTAGTGAACAGTTCAGTAGCATGCACTGCAACCACCCCTCCCACTCCATCTCCAGAGCTCTCCATCTTCCCAAAGTGAGACCTTACACCTGTTAAAAAAATGGTTTCCTATTTCTCCCCTCTAGCCCCTGCCAACTCCCCTTCTTTTTTCTGTGTGAATTTGACTATTGCAGGAACTTCATAGAGTAGATTCAGAAAACATCTTTTTGTATCTGAACTATTTAAAAAATCACAATATTTATCTATGGGTATATTTTTAATTTATTTATTTTGTACATGTACCACTTGTGTATCAAGTATATTCCCCTTTACACTCACCCACTCTGCCTTGTCTGGTTCTTCTACTTCCAAAGGTTCCTATTGTCCTCCTAGATAGTTTTATATGTCTTATATACATGTCATATATACATACATGATTTAGCATATTTAGGAAAAAGAGAAGGAAAATATGATTTTTTTCTGAGATTGTCTTAATTCACTCAACATGCATATCTCCTGCAAATGATACAACTTCATACTTCTTTTTAAAAAATATTTTCTTTAATATTTTTATTTTATGGGTATGAGTGTATCACTTGCATGTATGTGAGTGCACCCGTGTCATCAGAAGAGGGCTTCAGATTCCCCCAGAACTGGAGTTAAGGATGGTTTGTGGCCACCACGTGGATGCTGGGAATCAAACCCCGGTCCTCTGCAAAAGCAGTCAGTGCTCTTAACCACTGAGCCCCATACTCTCCAGCCCCATACTTCTTTTTGACTGAAAAATTTCACACACACACACACACACACACACACACACACACACACACACACATCTATCTATCTATCTATCTATCTATCTATCTATCTATCTATCTATGCTTGCTTTTCTTTATCTGGTACTCTGCTGTTGGTTCCATACACCTAGGTTGGTTCCATAATTTAGGTGTTTTGATATAATGACTTGGAATATTTTAGGTAAATACTTAGGAATGGTATAGTTGGGTCATGGAAGATCTATTATTTGTTTGAAAATCATGATGTTTAATCAAAGGCCAGACAAGTAGGAGACAGTTTATGTTTTTGAAGCTCAAATCTCACCTCTGACATTGACTTCATCATATTCTCAGGGAAAATGCCCCAACCCAGCTTCCTCATCAACCTCACAATGGAAGCATGAATCTGGGTTGAATGTGTGTCCTCAGCATAACAGACTATGAAGTCAATACTCAGTGGGTACATTTGCTCTTCCTACCACAAAGTTTAAGGGACTTACAATAAATTCAGATGGCCTGCTAGCAAGTTACTGAAGTCTTAAGCTGTTGTGTATATCCTTATCAGGTATGAACTACAAAGCTCTCTCTTTAGAATGATTTTAAATCCCTCAAAGATTTATTGCAGTAACCCAATAAGACAAAACACAAGAACTTGTTCTATAAGAGTCATTTACAAGTGTTGTGGTCTCAGTTGGGGATTCCAACATGGAATTCTCACAACAAAGGCGATTCAGTTGTCAGCATCCCCAAGATTAGAAAAGAAATGATGAAGTGGAGTTCATTGCATAAAAGGCGAGGAATATGAGCCCATAAAAATATTTGTTTCCTAAAAAAAATTGTTTCCTACAATAAAAATACAGTTGGATATAAGCATATGTTTAGTGGAATCCTCTTACTTTGCTGTTGAAATCACTGCATGTCATCTACACTAATACTGTGATTCCATGCACCTGGTAATGACTCTTACCCTGGACTCTCTCTTTAGAGGGGTAGACTACTGTTTGCTCTGCTATATCCCAAAAGTGAAAAAGAACCTTGTCACTGTGTCCCAGTCAAGGCAGTAAGACTTTGTCTTTAACTGGCAGAATATATCACTATTGAATTATATTTCACGTTTGCCATCTCAGAAAGGGCTTGATTCCTAACAGAGTTATGTAGTCAGCAGAATCTAACTTCTAACTTAATGAGTGGACAAATTCTAGGCTCATTCCCCTTGATCGCGTACTGGGCCCTGCATTATGAGGAGCTGTTTCTCCTACAGTTGAAGATATTTGAGAAGGCTGTTCCAGCAAGGTGACTTTTGATCTGAATGTTGACAAATAAGAGGAATTCACCAGCTAATGAGAAAGAGAAAACATAAAAAAAGGACACATGACCAAACAATGATTATAAGGTGACAATTATCTAGTAACTTCAGAATGAAAGTCAGCTTGTGTAGGTAGGATACAAGTAGAGGATAGATTCTAGAAAACTTGAATGCCCCTGAAAAGTGATTTGGATGCCATGTATTTCTACCCAATGAAGAGTAGCCCTGTTATAGCCATAGTCCAGATCCAGGGGACCTGATGCCCTCTTCTGCCCTCTGAGGGCATTGCATGACATGGATGCAGTTACATACATGCAGGCATCACACTCATACATATAAAATAAAAATAAATAAACATAAAAATTAAAAAATAGAGTATATTTCTGACCTTTTGGATATTGGCTTTTCAAATTCAGTATGCTACCCTTAAGCGACTGTGTACATCAGTACCTCCTAACTGCAGCCTCTCCCTTTTGAATTGACTAATAATATCTTGTGTATGCACTACTGTATATTTACTCATCCATCAAAGGATATATATTTTTGTTTTATTTCCTGTATCTTGAAACTCAGAAATTTATCTTAATCACACATATAGATTTTTACTGAAGAAGCATTATTATATTTAAGTTAAAATTATCATGCAACATGTGCTTGCTAGAAATATAACAGAAAAATAAAGCAGTAAACAAAATGTGGATGCTCCTCTGACCCAGAGATAAACACGAGGGTAGAGAGTAGCTCTCAAAAGATTCTGTTGCCTCATTCCAGACTTATTCGAAAGACCATACTGAAAAGCTCCGTAGTCTTAGTGCTCCCCTTCCCAGTCTATCTCCTCCTTCTCACTCAGGCATCATTTTTTTTAAATCTTCTTCTATGATTCCTTTGCATGGCTGTATATTTTTGCTCCTTATATGCTTACTCCTCTCTGAGCAATGAGCGAATTGCCTAATATCACTCATCTTTCACCTTTAATCAGAAGAGTCAAGTCATAATGTTTTCTGTTCTGTTTTTTTCAGAATTCACTCTTGTGATGTGTAGAACTATTTTATTTATCTCCACTGCTTCATGACACATATTTAGTTGGACAAATACATGTAAATTTATGTTTGTTCCATTGTTTAAAGGTACTCGTGTGACTTAATTTTTTTGTGTGTGCATGTCACAGATATTCTGTGTGGCTCAAGGGTGGAGCTACTGCATAGGCAGATATGTATTTTCTCCCTTCCTGCTAAAGGAAGTGGTACCTAAACTGGTTGGTCACATGTACATTCTGGGCAGCAGTTTGTAGCTGCTGGAACACTCTTCATCACTGTCAACAGCTGGTATAACAGAGCTTTTTGAATTTTTTTCAACCTAGTGTGTAGGGAATAGAATCTAATTTTAGTTTTATTTTGCATTTTCCTGACTATGAATGAGTTGGAGCATATGGAGATTGAGGATTTTGACAATTCCTGGTTCCTTTTTGTGAAATGGTTGCACAGGAAATTTCTGTTATACCTTTTGCTTGCGAAATATGATTTTAAAAATCTTTTATCTCAATTTAAAAATTCTGAATACTTTTATGGCAGGGTATAGAGTCTTTTAGGTGTATTTCTGAGAGTGGTGTGACTGGGTCATATGGTAGATCAATTTTAAGATTTTTGAGCTGTCTCCACAATGATTTCCAGAGTGGTTGCCCCAGTTTGCACTCCCCCCAGCAGTGTATACAAGTTTCCTTTTCTCCACATCCTCACTAGCATTAGTCCTTGTTTGGTTTTTGGATCTTAGCCGTTATGATGGGGGTAAGATGAAATCGTAGAGTGATTTCAATCTGCTTTACCCTGATTGACTGAAGACTAAAGATGTTGACCATTTTTGTAGCATTTCTCAACCATTTGTGTTTCATCTTTAAAGAACTCCCTGTTAAGCTCCTTTCCCCACTTTTAAACTTGATTGTTTATTTTTGATGTCTAGTTTCTTTTTAAAGTTATTTGTATATTCTAAAAGCCCTCTGTCAGAGGTATAGCTGGTAAATTTTTTCCATTCTGTAGTTGCCTCTTTACCTTAATGATGTTGTCTTTTGATGTACAAAATCTTTTTAGTTTCATGTGGTCCCATTTGTCAGTTGTTGAGCCTAATGTTTACACTATGTAGAAAAGTTCTGTTTAGAAAGTTCTTTCTTGTGCCTGTAAGTTCTAGCATATACCATACTCTCTCTCTTCTGTCTGGTTCAGGGTATCGAATTCTATGTTGAGGTCCTTGATCCATGCATTTTGTGCATGGTGAGAGATAGGGATTATTTTCCTTATGTACACCCTTGTCTAGTTTGATCAGTACCATCTTTTGAACATGTTGTCTTTTCTCCAGTGTGTATTTCTAGCTCCTTTGTGAAAAAAATCAAGTGACTGTAAATGTGTGTATTTAAATCTTGGTCCTTAATTCTATTCCACTTAGTGATGTGTTTGTTTTTTATCCTGATGCCATGCTGTTTTTATTATTATGGCTCTGTAATATAATTTGAGAAAAGGGATGATAATGCCTCCAGCAGTCATTTTTTGTTCAAGACTATATTGGCTATTCTGTGTGTTTCCTGTTTTCATATGAAATTTTAAGTTTATTTTTTCAATTTCTGCAAAGATTTGTGTTGGAATTTTAATGGATGTTGCATTGCATTTGTTCATTGTTGCCATCTTCATAGTAGCTAGAAATTGGAAACAATCTAGGTGTTCATCAGCTGATAAATGGATAATAAAGGTATGGTACTCTTAAAAGAAAAGGAAATTATGAAATTCACAAGTAAATGAATGGAACGGGAAACAATCATCCTGACTGTGGTAACTCAGACTCAGAAAGACAAAGATCACATGTCCTTTCTCAGCTGGATGATTACTTTGAAATCTTAGTCTGCATGTTTCAATTTAAAAATTCAGAGAAATCAAAAAGCTAATAACAGTCATGGGCAGGTGGGCATGGGAGGCTTCTTGGCAGGGGTGGTAGGATGCAGTGATATGAATGGGGAAAAGGGAACATTAGTCTAGGAATGAGGTGAGGAATGAAAAGGCAGGGCAGAGGAGGGAGTATAGCGAGGGAGAAAATACTAAAAGGTGTTTAGAAAAAGCCATATGGAAACCTGCCAGTATGGAAGCTTCTTAAAGCATGTACATATACATTATAAAAGAAATTAAAGGGAGTTACCCTCTAAGAGGTGTACCTTTCTAAACATCATAGGCTAAAAAAAAAAAAAAAAGAAAAGAAACACAAAAAACAACCGTCAATGCCAGAATGAACTCCCTCTCTTGTAGCTGTTGACCAGGGGGGTCCCATACACACTCCAATAATACTGGTCATTGCTCTTGATCTTGGTTTCTTACTAGAACTGAATGATAAGTCCCTATTACTGAAGACAGTACACACATGAGATATAGAATAAACAAGGAGAAATCAAGCTGGTGCTGACTTAAGAGCTTCATCTCTTTTGGATGGCATTCATAGCACTGGAAAGTGCTATGCATGCTACCAGAAGGAAAAATAATCATCCACCTTACCCAGCTGTGAATCCTGTGAACGACAGGAGGAGGAGTATGGCCATAAGGAAACAGAGTTTTCCGGGCAGCTTGTCAGTTACACATATGAACTCACAGCAAGGGTAACAGCATGCAAGCTCAAACCAGAAAAAAAATCTGTGCGTAGATTTGAGGAAGAGGGTAAGAAGACAAGAAGCTCCAACCCCATCTAAAGAAACTGGCAACAGATGGCTGCTGGGAGTGGCAGAGACAGTCTCTTACAGGGATGGGATTTTTGGTATGTTAACCAGGCTTCAGTTGATGGATCCACACTGAAGGACATTTGTACACACAAATTAGACTCTATGGGCCCATATATATAAATTATAATATATATGCATATATACATATATATATATAATAGATTATGCTAAATTGGGAAGGGTGCAGTAAGGGGAAGTGAGGATAGAGGAAAGGATCAAAATACCATCAAATTATATTATGTGAAAATCACAAAATTCAATTTTCTTGGTTATAAATGTTCTTTTATCTTATAGATAAAATTTGTATATCTTTAAAGTGTATATGAGAAAATGAAGTGTATTATGGATGAATTTTTCTTTTTCTTTACAAGGTATGCTCTTTTAATCTTTTGAAGTTTTCCTTCCTACCTCAGGCTGAAGAAAAAATTTTTGGTGTATTTTTTTTTCCCTAGAAGTTATAAAGCTAGATTTTTCACTGGTCTTTTATTTATTTAAAATTAATTTAAAAATTGTTTGAGTAGTGTTTAAGGGTAAGGAGTTTTATATCTAGGACATCTAGAATCCTACTTCTTATTTTCTTGATAATTTTCATGTCTAAATTTCAATTGAACAAGCCAACTTATCTTCTTTAGGCATGAGCTTTATCTTCTGTAAAACAAGGCCAAGTTTTATAGAAACCCTATGAATTTTTAGTCTTGAGCATAAATAAATTAATATATATTAAGTGCTAGATTTCAGATAAAATTCATAATATGGTTTCAGTTTTATTTCTTTATATAAATTATTTAATTGACAGCATTATTTATTTTTTCAAAATCTCTTTACTGATTCCAGTTCTACAAGTTATAAATGTGTTTGTATGAGTGTGTTTTGAGACTCTTTTTTTTTCCTTATTTTGTTTAACTATCCCAGTGAAATAATGCATTTCTTTGTACATACTCTTTAATGGGAAATTTTGATAACTGATAATGAAATGTTCTCCACTTTCTTATTTTGGGGGAATATCTTGACAATCCTATCTCTCTATTCTTTGATAAATATTTGCAAATTGTTCAGATTCATGAAGAAGAATCGGTTATATGTTGGAATTGCATTTGATTCAGTTGCAGAGAACTGGGATCCTTATGATACCAAGGCTTTCTACATTTAACTGAGTTTCTTACAATTGATAGTTCTCGTTTAAATAAAGTTGCAATTTTCCTCAAAAGGCCCCTTGCACATCCCACAGTAGACAACTCATTTCCCCATTCTGTATACTATACCTGCTGCCTTATTTAAAATTGGATTTGAAAGTTATGCCATACCATCAAAATGCAGATTACTTCACATTAAGCAGTCTGCTTAGAGTCATAGGAATTTGTAGTTGCATATTTTTAGTGGAAGTTTCTGTACCTAACTAATCATGTTTCTCCAATAATTATAGTTGTGTTTCCTGCATTTCCATCTGGATGTTTTGTTTTTTCATGTCTTATTACATATTCTAGGACTTCCTATGGAACAGAAGGCACACTATTTAGTTTGTATGATTTACTATTGTATGATTATAAAATTCTTCATTCCTGACTCAGATGTATTTGCCACGGAACTGTTATGTAGTCCCTTCCATTCCTGTTTGTTAAAAGAGTAACTGGTTTTCAGATTTTACCAACTATTGCTCCTGCATCTGAGGTTAAATAACTTTTTCTCTTTTAAACTTGCCTGAGAGATTTCAAATGCTATTTAGAGGATTTGTCTCAGGCATTTAGCAAAATCTTTTGAAAACTCATCTTTTATGAGTCTTAAGTCATTTTGATAAAATAGAGTTTTCAAAGAAATTGTCTGTTTATACCATTAGTAAACTTTATTGGCATGAAGTTTTGAAAATAGTATCATCTAGGTTTGGAGAGATGTCTCTGTGGTTGAGAGCCTCTGCTACTCTTCTAGAGGACTTGGTTCAGTTCTCAGCACCCCGACTAGTGACTCACAACTACCTGGAACTCCAGCTCCTGGAGCACCTGCCACCTCTGGGCTTCACAAATGCATGCACTCACACATGCACATACGCAGACAGACACACATACACAAAATAAAAATAAAAAGAAATAGTAATTAAAAATACAGTATCATTTTAATAATTTCCACTACATCTATGATTTCTATTTTCTTTTTTTTTTTTTACTTT
>NW_008355272.1:5154869-5156868 GCF_000622305.1 Nannospalax galili
CAAAATTAGAAACACCTTTATTTTATTTGGAATTTTGAAAAAGATACTCCTTTCCTCAGTAAGAAGTTAGTAAATATTTTTGGAAATTTTTAATTGAATTTTTGTGTATTTCATACAGAACATCTCCATCATTATATGCCCTTCTCCATCAGTACCCTCCCATAGTCCCCCTCCATTGGATTTCATGCATTCTGTTGTGTTAAGGCCTACTGAGTCGTTAGTGTCCCCAGACCTCCTTCAGTGCAAGTTCATCTACTGAGGTCTAGTCAGCCTATCTAGAGTCCTTCCCTTTAAGAAGATCAATTCTTCCTCACCCAGCAGTAATCAGCTGCAAATAGTTCATATAATCAAGGTCCCAGGAGCATGTAGGACTCTATTTCCACATGGCCATGCACTTCCTCCTTGGCTCTTATAATCTTTCTGATCCTCCTTCCACAATGGTCCCTGAGCCCTAGGTGAGTTAAGTTTAATACAGGAGTCCTGTCCAGGGACCCACACTCTGAAGATTTATTTTCTATGCTTTGGCCATTTGTGTACTTTTGTATTAATGGCCCACTGTTGCATGAAGGAGCTTCACTGATGAGAGATGCATTAGTACTCTCTCTACCCTTTGTTCCACTATGTTCTGTGAGCCCTAAGCATAGAGGATGCATTGTAGATGTGTCACTTAGGGTTATGCAATTCACAGACAATCTGTGTGTGACTAGTTGTGGTATTCTGTTGCAAAAGAAGTTTCTTTGATGAATGATGACTAGGATATTTGTCTGAAAATCTAAGGTCCATATTTTGCACATAGTAAGAAATTACATTTGTCAGAGCCTTCATGACCTGCCAGCTTTTCTCCTGGGTGAGTCCATCGTGCCCTCCATGCCTTGACTCCCCCAGCCTCATTCACCCTCCCATCTCCCCTGCCCATCTCTCCTCATAGCCTGGGAAATGTCCCATTCTTTGTCTTGGCACCCCAGACCAGGGAAATCACCAATACTTCCTGATTGACCCTTTACAACCAGACCAACCCAGTTCCTTCTCATGGTCCACAGGAGCCCTCTGGGCCTGGTCCGGCCCTAACCTCCCTCTGCTTTCTTGGGCTGCACAACCCTCCAGCCTCTCTCCCAGGAGCCTGGTCCCTCTCTCCTCTGGGCCTGGTCCCGCCCTCACATCCTGCTGCTTCCCTAGGCTGCACAATGAACCAGCCTCTTTCCTGGATAATGGGTCTGACCTTTTGGCTTCCTGATCCTTTGCATCCAGACCAACCCAGTTCCACAGTGCAGTCCCCAGGAGCCCTTGGGGCCTCATCCCACACCCATCTCCCTTTGCATCTCTGGGTGGCATGGCCACCAGCTGCCTGAGACCAGATTCTTTCCTGGGATCTGTTCTCAGGCCAGTCCAATCCAAAAATTCTTGAGGTCAAAATATTTCCTGGAGGGATCCAGACCTTAGGAGAAAGCCTGAGAGCATATGACCCTCATCTGACTTGGGCCTCTGTGGGAACTCCTGAAGACAAAAGCAATCTGGCCACTCCAATATAAAATCAAAAGAGAGAACCAGAAGCCTAGAGGAACCAACTTTCCATGCCCCAAAAATAAACCACAAAGGCATATAAAGTTTACAAAAAAGAAGCAGACCTAAACTTGAAGGCTTGAATCTCACACAAGAATCAGAAACTACAAAAGAAATTCGCATGTCAAAGTCACAGAGAAAAAGTAATAACATGAAAAACCAAAATAACATATCCCCACCAAATACCAGTAGTCCTCCAGAGGAGTACAATGAGAACCCCCTAAGATAATACAAGACATGTAACTCAGAAGAACAATTATAAACATGATAAAAGAATTCAGTGAATTTAAAGAACACACAAAGAAAGAAATCAAAGAACTGGATGAAGCTAGGGATAAACTTCTGAATGAATTTAGAAAAGAGCTAGAAATACTGAAGACTACTCAGGCTGAAATAAAGAATGAAGTGAAACACTCCATAAGCCAATTAGAAATGACAG
>NW_008355272.1:5156984-5163009 GCF_000622305.1 Nannospalax galili
AAGAAGGAGAAGAATCCCATGCCATTATCTTGGGATTCTTCTCCTTCCTCTATATTATGAATCATAATATAGAGGAAGGAGAAGAATCCCAAGATAATGGCATGGACCAGATCTTCAACAGACTTGTAGAAGAAAATTGCCCCAAATTAAAGAAAGACTTGCCCGTACAAATACAAGAAGCATATAGAACACAAAACAGACAGGACCAGAAAAGAAGCTCTCCATGGCACATCACAGTAAAAACATTAAATGTACAGAACCAAGAGACAATGCTGAAAGCTGGAAAAGAGAAACAAGTCATATATAAAGGAAAACTCATTAAGATCACAGCTGAATTTTCAGTGCAAACTATGAAAGCCAGAAGAGCCTGGACCAAAGTAGTCCCAGTTTTAAACAACCACAGATGCCAACCCAGATTCCTATACCCAGCCAAAATGTCTATTATAGTTGAAGGAGAAAGAAAAATCTTCCATGACACAAATAGGTTGAAGGAATTCATGTCCACAAAACCAGCCTTTCAGAGAGTTCTGGAAGCACTATAGAGAGCGGAAGAATGGAATGACTATACTCAAGGGGTTGCAGAAAGAAATTCAATGAAGGTATAACTGTGGAAAAGAACAGATATATCAAGAATGTAAACAGAAATATAAAACAGGATTCAATACTCATCTTTCATTAATTACTTTAAATATTAATGGACTGAACTTCTCAGTCAAAAGACACAGACTATATGAATGGATTAAGAAACAAAACCCACCTTTTTGTTGTCTGCAAGAAACTCATTTCACTTTCAAGGACAGGCACCATCTTAAGGTGAAAGGATGGAAAAAAATATACCAATCGAATGGTACTAAGAAAAAAGTAGGCATTGCAATTCTAATATCTGACAAAATAGATGTTATACTAAAACTAATCAGAAGAGATAAAGATGGCCACTTCATTCTGATCAAAAGAACAATAAACCAAGAAGATATTACAATCATGAAAATATATTCACCAAACACTGGTGCATCCAACTTCATAAAAACAATACTACAGTTTTAAGACCCAGATTAATCCCAATTCATTAATAGCAGGGGAGTTCAATACCCCACTGTCTCCTTAGATAGGTCAACAGGGCAGAGAGTTAACAGAAAGACATCTGAATTAAACAATACCACATATCAAATGGATCTAACAGACATCTATTGAGTATTCCACCTAAGCACCAAAGGACATACTTTCTATTCAGCACCCCATGGAACCTTCTCCAAAATCAACCATGTAGGGCACAAAAGAAACCTCAACAAATACAAAAAGGTTGAAACAATTCCATGCATTCTATCAGACCACAATGCAAAGAAGCTTACATTCAACACCGGAAGAAGCCCTAGGCACCACAAGAACCCATGGAGATTAAACAACACACTCCTGAATGATGAATGGGTCAAAAGAGAAATTAAGAAAGAAATAAAAGTATTCCCAGAACTAAATGGAAAGTACAACACAACACAACAAAACCTCTGCGACATGCTGAAAGCTGTCCTTAGAGGGAAGTTTATAGCTCTAAATGCCTACATCAAAAAATCGGAAAGAACACAAATAAATGACTTAACCTTGCCACAGAAGACACATGAAAAGCAACAACAAATGAAATACAAAGCCAGAAGACAAGAATAAATAACAAAAATCAGGGCAGAAATTAATGAAATCGAAAGACAGAAAACAATACAAAGAATCAATGATCAATGAATCCAAGAACTGGTTCTTTGAAAAGATAAAGATTGATAAACCGCTAGCCCAGTTAACCAAAAGAAAGAAAGAGCACCTCCAAATCAACAAAATCAGAGTTGAAAGGGGAAACATCACAACAGATACCAGAAAGATACAGAACATTATAAGGGAATACTTTAAAAACCTATATGCTACTATATTTGAAAACCTAAAGAAATGGATGGATGTCTAAAGACATGGGAAACACCAAAACTTAACCAAGAAGACACTAACATTTAAAACAGACCCATACACAAAAAGAAATTGAAACAGTAATACAAAACCTCCCAACTAAAAGAAGCCCAGGATCAGATGGATTTACAGCAGAATTCTATCAGTCATTTAAAGAGGATCTATATCCAATACTACTTAATTTATTCAAAAAGATAGAAATGGGGAGAGAACTTGCAAATTCCTTCTAAGAAGCTAGCATCATTCTAATACCAAAGCCAAGTAAAGACACAACCAAAAAAGAAAACTATAGACCCATATCCTTAATGAACACAGATGAAAAAATTCTCAACAAGATACTTGCAAAGTGCATACAGACACACATTAAAAAACTCATCCACCAAGACCAAGTTGGCTTTTTCCCAGAGATGCAGAGATGGTTCAGTATATGTAAGTCAATAAACATCATAAATCATATACATGGGCTCAAAGACAAGAACCACATGGTCATCTCAATAGATGCAGAGAAGGCCTTTGACAAAATTCAACACACATTTATGTTCAAAGTCCTAGAGAGATTTGGACTGGAGAGAACATACCTCAACATAATTAAAGCAATATATAACAAACCCACAGCCAACGTCATTCTAAATCGAGAAAAACTGGAAGCGTTCCCATTGAAATCAGGAACCAGCCAAGGCTGCCCACTATTTCCACTTCTTAACATAGTGCTTGAAACTCTTGCAAGACCAATAAGACAAGAGCGGGAAATTAAAGGAGTAATAATTGGAAAAGAAGAGATCAAAATATCCCTATTTACAGATGATATGATATTATATCTGTGAGATGTCAAAAATTCCACCAGAAATCTCCAAGAAATTATTAACACATGCAGTAAAGTAGCAGGTTGCAAAATTAACCTACAAATTCTGTAGCCTTTCTATATACCAATAACAAGCAATCAGAGAGAGTCCATGGAAACACTCCCCTTCACAATAGCTGTGAAAAAGTTTCTCAGAATAAACCTGACCAAAGACATTAAAGAGCTCTACAATGAAAATTTTAAGTCTTTAAAGAAAGAGATTGAGGAAGACATCAGAAGATGGAAGGACCTCCCATACTCAGGGACTGGAAGAATTAATATTGTGAAAACGACAATCCAACCCAAAGTATTTATAGATTCAATGCAATGCCAATCAAAATCCCCATGACATTTTTCATGGAATTGGAACAAACCATCTTAAGATTCATATGGAAGCACAAAAGACCTCAGATAGTAAAGCAACCCTGAGCACTAAGAGCAATGCCAAGAGATTACCAGATTTTAAGCTGTGTTACAGAGCTATAGTCATAAAAACAACATGGTACTGGCACAACAATAGACCCATAGATCAATGGAACAAAATTGAAGACCAAAATATGAGTACATGCAATTTCAGCCACCTGGTATTTGAAAAGGGGGCCAAGAACATTCAGTGGAGGAAAGACAGAATGTTCAGCAAATGGTGCTGGCAAAATTGGATCTCCATCTGTAGAAGAATTAAACTAAATCCCTATCTTTCACCTTTAACAAAAGTCAATTCCAAATAGATCAAAGACATAAATGTAAATCCTGAAACTCTGAAACTGTTAGAAGAAAACATTGGGATAAACCTACAAGATATAGGTGTAGGAAAGGATTTTCTAAACCGAAATCAGTTGCTCAGGAAACAAGGTCAAGTATCAACAAATGGGACTTCATTAAACTAAAAAGCTTCTGTACATCAAAGAAGGCAACCAGGAAGTGAAAATAAAACCCACAGAATGGGAGAAAATCTTCACCAGGAACACATCTGACAGTGGTTTAACATCCAGATTATATAATGAACTCAAAGAACAGAGAATAAAGACAAGTAGTAACCCAATTAAAAGATGGGCTAAGGAGCTGAACAAAGAGTTCTCAAAAGAAAAAGTAAAAATGGCTAAGAAGCATCTTAAAAGATGTTCAACATCACTAGTAATTAGGGAAATGAAAGTTAAAACCACTTTAAGATTTCATCTTACCCCAGTCATATTCTCTAAATCAAGAGAACAATGATACCAAATGTTGCAGAGGATGTGGGGAAAGGGGAACACTCATCCACTGCTGGTGGGGCTGCAAACTTGTTCAACCCCTATGGAAAGCAGTGTGGAGAACTCTTAATAAAAATGAACTTACGATTTGACCCAGTTATACCACTCCTTGGAATATACCCAAAGAACTCATCCTATTGCAGAGACACTTGTACATCCATGTTTGTTGCTGCTCTTTTCACAATAGCTAAGAAGTGGAAGCAACCTAAGTGTCCCTCAATTGACGAGTAGATAATGAAAATGTGGCTCATTTGTACAATGGAGTTTTATTCAGAAGCAACAAAAGATTAAATCATGAAATTTGCAGGTAAATGGATAGAACTAGAAACGATTATACTAAGTGAAGTAACACAGACTCAGAAAAAAAAATTGATGTATGTTCTCCCTTGTATGTGGATCCTAGAACCAAATCCTGATAAGTGAGTATGTATCCAGACATAACTACAGGAACCAGAATAATGAAAAGGAATTGGGGAGGTAAAGGAAAAGAATGAACCTGAAAAGAGAAGAACAGTAGGAAACAGGTGCTAATAAGAGAGATATGGATAAAAATTGTGTTAGTTTAAGGGAGGGAGAAGGGAAGGGTATACAAGGTAATTAGGGGATAAAGGGAAAGAAGGAGCTCAAGAGAGGTAGGACCATAGGAGAAGTGTATTATTAAGGGAGAAATGGGGAAAATGGGGGCACCTTAATTGGGGAAACCATGATGGAGTGTTTACACAATGCGATAGATAAATAATGCCTATCTAGTTTTAGAAACCAGAGGGAACCATATTTGTCCAACAACATACTGACAAATTATACATACCAGATTAACAAATATATGTGTTGGTAAGGTTTATCTGAGAACAATTTGTCTTTGCTCAAGATTTATCTACATGGCACACAGTAATTAAAAGTACCAGACTGGTGGAACTAACCTTCTTGGATGTTTAACAGACATATTTGAGGCCTACACTAATTTGGTCAGAGGGACATAAAGGAAAGTTTTTGCTCCTCACCCTCCTTGGTTGATTAGTTCCAGGGAACTATGAGCATCTCCCAAAATGTCCTGTAATTGTGGTGGGTCACCTGCCCTCTTGATCAAGGAGGCCGAGGAGACCCCATGAGATGGATTTGAACCAGTGTCCAGTCTACAAAAAAGTGGGTCAACACAGAGTAAACATTTCCTCCATGTGCCCCCACCTGCGGGGACCCTGTACAGGTAAAGCCCGAGGGGGACCACTCCCTGAAAAGAAAAACGGGCGAGAAAGAAGAGACGGAGCCCAAGCAAGTCCACTTGTCAAGGGCCCACTTTATTGTCTTGCAAGCTTTTCTTATATACAGTTTGTATTCAGAAGGGGTTGAAGAAGTTGGTCAAAAGGTTACAGCATTTTTATGGGTATGGGAGGGGGACTGAGCAATTCAGCAACGTGACTGACCACCAGGTGTTCCAAGAGATTACTGTATGACTCATTTTTCTGAGAACTGTTTGCAAGAGGAAGAGAAAGATAACCTTGCCATAAATTCTTTCCCAAGGTTACTTGTGCAAGCAGAATTTCCTGCTTAAGTCAACTGTTTGTAGAGCTATATTATATTTTTTGGTAATGATTGTTATTTCTCCACCTCCCAACATCTCACCCTTTATTAATAACTTTAGCGAATGAAGGATCTGCCTTAGGCTATGTGGTGGGTCCCCCGAGTCGGGATTCTTGTTTCTTTTGGTAAGGCCCCTGTCTTAGGCTACACAAACTGCTTCCATGTTCAGTACCCGCAAGTTTGGTGTATGCCCCTGAATCATGGGTTTGTGCTATTCCCGTCATTGAGTACCTTACAGCTGAGAATCTGCCTCCGATCTCTGGCACCACAATATTCCCATCATTGATCTTTTCATTAGCGACTAAAGTTCCACCAAGTATTGGGTGGGTTAGCAAGGGTGGAAAAGTCTAAGGGTGCTGAGGGGGATCCAAGGGATGTGTCATACTCACTATCCTCTGGATCTTCAAGAACC
>NW_008355272.1:5165376-5166834 GCF_000622305.1 Nannospalax galili
TCAGGGGGAGTAGGGGTCCCTCCTACTTTCTGAGTCTCAGTACAATTTTTTTTTGAAAAATGACAAGGTTGTCCGCACTTAAAACATTTTTTAGGGAGGGTGGGCCCTCTAGTTGTCTGAAGAGCAGCACCAATTGCCAAATTTATGCCTTGAGTAATCTTTTGAGAAAAGGAGTCTACGTCAGCACAAAGTCTGATTAATTCATTCAAGGACTTATTTTTGGCTTGTCCCTTAAGGACAGATTTGCAAGCAGAATTAGCATTTTCACAAGCAAGTTGTTTAATGAACTTGTCATTGTCATCTTCAGGACCCAAAACTCTTTCAGCTACCTCTTGTAACCTGCCCACAAACTCACTAAAGGGTTCTTGAGAGCCTTGAACTATTTTAGTTAGGGGTGTCATGAGGCTGCCTTTTGCTGGGATGTTTCTCCACGCCCCCTGTGCAGCCTCCTTGGTCTGTGCTAAAACCCCTGTGGGTAATTTAAGCTGTTGGCCCTCAGTGATATATTTTCCTTATCCAGTAAGCTTATCAAAAGTCCAGGTGGCTTCGGGGGCGCGAGGGTCCCGTTGGTTTCTGCTGGCTATAGTCTGACAGTGATCAAGGTAGTCAGCTTTCCAGGATAAGAATTGTCCACGAGAGAGGACCGTCTGAGCCACCCGAAGCCGTTCTCCTGGTATAAAGTACCCGCCACTGGACAGGGTCTCAAGCATAGATACAGTAAATGGGGCGTTGGGGCCATAGTTCTTAACTACATTATTTAATTCTTTAAGAAGTTTAAACTTGAGGCGCTTATACTCAACATCTGAGGATATAGTAGAGTGCCTACTATGCCCTGAAGGGGCGGGAGCAGGGACCTGCTCTGGAGCAACCTCACCCTCTTCTTGTGCCTCTCCCCCTTCCTCATTATTAGAGTCTCTAGGCTCTTCTCTGTCACTACCTGACTCTTCTTCAGAAGAGAGGCCTTCTCTGGCCGCCTGCCTAGTGATTACAGGGAAGGCAAGGGCCCTAGTTTTGGCAGACTTGAACTTAGTCTTTCCTGCAGCTCGTGGCAAAGGAGCCGCAAAAACAGTTTTAGTAACAGCCTTTAGTAGGGAAGAGAGCTCTTAATGGATGACACAGAGGCGGACCGAGAAAGGGGCTTAATGAAATCCTCAGCTAGGGAAATAATTTTACTTTTGTTTTCAGGAGAGTCTTTGAGAAGATCTCGGACTAATGTCCAATAGCTGAAAGTCTGAATGGGAACTGCCTCAGAGCCTTTATCCTTTAATAGTTCATTTAAACACTGTCCCACTCAGTCCCATTTTTTAGGGTTGATTTCAGGACCATCTATAAAAAACCAAGGACACTGGTCATTCACAAACACGAAAAAATTTACAAGATCTTTTTTCTTAACTCAGACTCCTCTTTCTCTGAGGGAAGCCTTCAAGTCCCTAATAAAAATAGCCTCCTTAGACAGTT
>NW_008355272.1:5167663-5176968 GCF_000622305.1 Nannospalax galili
CATACTTTGAGGCCTATACTAATTTGGTCAGAGGGACATAAAGGACAGTTTTGGCTCCTTGCCCTCCTAGGTCGACTAAGTTCCAGGGGACTGTGAGCATCTCTCAAAATGTCCTGTAACTGCAGTGAGTCACCTATCCTCTTGATCAAGGAGGCCATGGAGCCCCCATCAAATGGACCTGAACCAGAGTCCAGTCTACAAAGAGGAGGATCAACTTAGAGGAATCATAACATCCATGCTTCCAAGCAAAGCCAGCTATGTTTGAGCAGGACCTTTGACTTATCTTCACATAGGTAGAACTGGTAAAAGAAAGGAGCCAGGGGTTCCTCCCAAGCCTATGTGAACAGATCCTCCAATGACCTTAAGAGTAAAAATAAATTGGTTTATCTGGGCCAACTGTATGGCCTTAAAGACCCAAAAGGAAAGTATTACCAAACATTAAAAGGGCCAATATAATTTTTAAGAGTCCATATGTATAGCTAAAGGCTATATAACAAACAACAATGCCAGATAGGAGATACCTTCTTTTGAGTTGTTGGCCAGGGTGGCCCAAGGGACTCCCAGATAGTAACCCAGCATAGAACTGGGAAAATAAACAGCAGACCCCAATCTTATCTAAAGGAATATTGACAACCAATTGCTGCTAGAAGAGAAACAGCTGACCTTCCTAAAACAAAGACCTCTATATAAGGTGATTAGATTCACCAGTTGGACAAATAGTGAGGAATGGCTGGGGTGCTGACAACACAACAGGCAGTAGCAGGAATAACAGATTATAAGGGCTCTAGTGGGGGGAGGGAGGCTATGGGAGAGTGCCCTGTGGGAAGTGGGTGTATAGTTGAATAAGATGGTTTGGGATGTTTTGTGTGATACACACATACACACACACACACACACACACACAATCAACATATTTAAAAATGCATTATATTTCCTGAGGAAGCATAAAAATTTATGTCAGGCTAATTAGTAGAGGTGTTAAACATTACCATTGAAATCTACTAGATGACTTTATAGACATATACAGGTGCCAAGGATCCAAGTGCAACCAATTATGACTAGTTACATCATAATATATGCTAACATAAGGATTTGGTGCTAGGATCCATAAATGAGGGAGAACATATATCATTTGTTTTTCTGGGTCTGTGTTACTTTACTAAATATAACAGTTTCTAGTTCCATCCATTTACCTGCAAATTTTATGATTTCATCTTTCTTTACTGCTGAGTAGAACTCCATTTTCATTATCCATTCGAGTTAAAGGATATTTAGGTTACTTCCTTTTCTTACCACCACATAGCGGCTGAATTCAAGTACTGTCAGAAAGTCTTCAAAGATCTGGCTGTTTTTTTTCTTTAGGTGTGGTATTTTTCTTTATGATGTTGGATATTGAGCCAAAGTCTTCTTACCTGCTAAACACAAGCTCTAACACTGAGCTACACCCCCAGTCCAAATCTTTTTCATTAGTCATTTTTAGAGACATTACTCTGTTTGATTATTTGATTTTATATTATTTCTCCTCAAAGAGGGAATTTTGTCGTTGGTAATCCTCTACATCAGATTTGTATTTCCATTAATTTCTTATTTCATTTTCTTTTGTATGTTTATTTTCCTTTTCTCTAATTTTAAAAATCTGCTTTGTCTAAATCATTAGTTATTTAGCTTTATTTTAAAACATCCTGCTCAAGGGATAAAGATTCCTTTAAATATTGAATTAGCTCTAATCTTACATTTTTTAAATATATATTTTTCATGCAATTATTGGTTAAACAACACATACATCAGGCTGTAGGAAATGTGCACATCTGGAAAAAGTCATGGAAACAGAGCTGGCAGGGATATAGGCCCTTTTTTGTCTTGCTTCCTTGCTAAGGCTGCTCTCCACAGTTTGGAAGGGTCAGATAGAAAGCTGAGATATGGGCACTGACTCTTTCCCTGTTGGTAGTGGTAGCAGAGAAACATGTACAGTGCAACAATGTGGTAGGTGCCATTGCCCATCCTGTTTAGACTGGGACCTGAGGCCTGACTTTGCCAACATTGTCCTCTCCGTAGCTTTCCTTGTTCTTTGGTGTAAATGAGCCTCTGTTGTGGGATGCTAGGGTTCTTCTGACTCATGACTATCAGTCTGCACTATTTACAGTATCATTTATTTCTAAATATGTTTAATTTTTTTCACCGATTTATTCTTTGATGTATTTTAGAAATGTGTTTAATAACTTTTCAAATGTTTTTTTCCCAACCTTTTTATCATAGGAAATTTCAAAGTGAATATAATTTGGCAAAATAAAAATTATAAGGCTGGGGAGCTGGCTAAATGGGTAAATCACTTGCCAAGCAGTCATGAGAACCTGAATTTAGATCCCAAGAACCCATATAAAGCCCGTGCAGTAATGTGCTTATGATCCCAGATCTCCTATGTGAAAAAGGGAGACCAATAAAGAAGAATACCCAATAAGGAAAAAATAAAATCATGATATTTTCAGATAAATAGATGGAATTAGAAACTGTTATATTAAGTGAGGTAACTCAGTGTCAGAACAACAAGGGGCACATTTGTGGATCCTAGTTCCAAGTCTTCATACGTGAGTATATATCTTGATGTAACCTAAGGAGCCAGGGAAACAGGAAGGAACCATGGTGGGAAAGGGCGAATAAAAAACTCAAGAGAGGGGGAATAGTAGGAGACAGATGTTATCAAGGGGAGAATGGGCAGTATTTTAACTGCAGAAGGGGGAGTGAGGGCTATACAGGGAGAGAGAGAAGATAAGTAATGCTTATATGATGAAGAGTCAAAGGGAATGTATTATTTTATAAGGCTACTGAAAAATACACATATAATATGTGTGAGTGTATGTGTATATCTATACAGTGACAGGCAAAGGAGACTTCCCTTTGAGTTGTTGGTAGGGGTAGTGCAAGTGACTTCCAAAATAATACAGGCTATTGTCACAACTCTTGCTTGCCTCCCAGAATTTGAAGGTAAGTGTTGCTGAAGACATCACATACTTCAGACACAGAACTTGGAGTATTTGAAGGGAAGTGACCTAAAAGCCTCCTCCACGAAGGCTATCTCTTATAATATCAGAAGATATTATACAGGCTACTAAGGGAGAAATGAATCAATGGTCCTACCCATCTGTCAAGCATATGTACCACAATGATCAGCCCAACTATTGGTACAGTAGTGGCACTTTTATCTTGGAGGTAATCAACATCTGTTGGATTGGACTTAAGGCCAGCTCAATGGGAGGAAATTCATGCATGGTACTGTAAACATAGCCAATTACACATGATTGGAGAGGTCATAGGCCCTACAGAAGAACCTACCTCTGTTACTTTCCTAGACCAATATAATTCTTTGCTATATTCCAAGTACATATCCCTATACTTACAATGTATCTCTCACCACTCATCAAAGAATCTTCTTTTTGTAACAGATGGAGACTATGGCAAAGTTCCACAACTGGAAGAACACAGAATAAGTGATTATGAGATGCCCAGCCTAAAGTAATACATAAACAATGCAACCTTTACACCAAAGGCTTAGGAGACATCGAAGAGGGAGCAGAAAGATTTTCAGAGCCAGAGGTACAAGACACCTGCTACTCCTTAAGGCATTCTAGACATGATAGAGAAGTTGCAACAATGAAATCTCCACAGTGTGGTAGTCGAACAAGACCTGCATAATGAAAAAGTCACTTGACATTTTAAGGCAGATGGGGGATTTTGTTGGGGGTCCCATCTCAAGATGAAGAGCTGCAATCAATTGATGCTGACAGAAGGAAAATCAGTTTCCTCCAGGGACTAGCTCCCTAGGAGGTTATCTGATCCCAAATGGGCAGCCTTAAACACAGGTACACATGGACTGTTGAATGGACACAGTGCATTATATATATATATATATATATACATGTGTGTATTTATAAGTGCATGTATGCATATGTAACAATAATAGTCAAAGAAGAGGAAATTGAGATGGAATGGGGAGGGACAGAGGAGGAGTTGGAGGAGATGGGAGGGTGGAAATAATGCAAAGACAATACTCACATATGGAATTATAAAAATTAAAAAAAAATTAATTAAAAGCATCCTTGGATGCTCATGAGCCAGATAGCCTGTGCTAACATTTTGCAGTATTTGCTTTTGATTTCTCTTTCTATTCACATCTGAATGTCACAGGTTGGTTAGCCTTGTGAACTACATTGAAGATACCAAGCCATCACTCTCCTAAATAACTGAAGAATTCATCTACAAGAGTTGACATTCTTCTCATACTTTATAACAATATTGTGAAAAATACTTGAGAAAAGTCACTTTGGTTATATAGTCTAAGCTAAGATGGTGTTTATTAAAATTTTTTGGTTATCGTAAAATCATATATTGGGTATCAAACCTAGGATGCTGTGCACACTAGGCAAATGCTAATCGCTGAGCTTGTCTTGTATATCTAAATTCTTCCTTTACCCTTCTATAATGTTGACTTTTAATGGACTAAAAATCTGTTATTGTATGAACAACTTTCATTAATGCTATTCATTACCCTACCTTGTGTCATCCTGTTTAGTCTACACTTTTTTTTCCCATAATTGGAGGGGAGATCAAGAAGATGAATTTGATTTGGATTGAATATTTTGGGCAAGGGCTTTCTTAGCTGTAAAAGAATATTTTATTATTTATCATGAAATAAATGGAAATGTAGGACATTTTGTTTGACACAAAAGACATTAGCATATGTTCTGTCTCTTGTGTGTATATTAAGAAAGTTAATCTGAATATAAAACAGTCATCACTAGACGCTGAACAAGAGACAGGGCTGTTCGATGATGGCTCCCAAAATGTAGTTAGATGGAAATAATAAATTCTAGTATCCTACTGCACAGTGAGGTGACTTGAGTTTATAATGCTATATTGTGTATTTCATGACAAACTAGAGGAGAGAAACTCGGTCTCCAAACACAAAGTAATGACAAGGAAATGCAAATGTTAGTTACCTTGATTCGATCAGTATATATTGTACATACACATTGAACTATATCGTTGTACCCCATAAATACATGCATATGTAGTTACTGTAGATTTCACACTAATTGCCCATTTTATATTATTTATCTCTAATAAACTTAAATATTATCATCTGTTTTTCTGCCATTTCTATAATCACAGTTATTTAATAGTTTTCCAAATGTTGTTATAGATAGTACTTTATATAAAATGAAACTCTTATTGTTATAAAAGATAGTACATCAATATTTACATACCCATTTAACTCTTTTATTACTACTTCTGATTCCTTTCTTCCTGTGAATTCAAAGTACTATGGATCTATTATCTATCTATCTATCTGTCTGTCTGTCTGTTTGTCTGTCTGTCTGTCTATCTATCTATCTATCTATCTATCATCTATCTATCCAGTCATCCATTTACAAGTGTGTGTGTGTGCATGCATATGCATGCCACAGTGTACATATGGAAGTCATAGGACAAATTGCAAGAGTCAATTCTTTCCTTCCATCATATGGAAGGGTTTTGGGGATTGAAATTGGGTTTTCAGGTTTGGCTTTACTCACTGAGCCAAGATGTCCTTCCTTCCTTCTTTCCTTCCTATATTGTTTCAAAACAATTTTTCTCAGATGCATTTTTTGTACTTGGTCTAATATATTACTTACATATGTGAGAGGTTCAAAAGTAAAATTATGTATATTATCTAACACATTGTCAAACAGAACATAATATAGCAGATCTTATAGTTGTTGCACTGTTTTTGTTCATGTAGATTTATATTTCTCTCTGGTTTCGTTTATTTGTATGAGAATAATTTCTTTTGGTAGTTTGTGTAAGATAGGTATACCATCAAATAATTTTCTTATCTTTTGGCTTTTCATAGAATATCTTTATTTGACCTTAATTTTTAGTAATATTATTTTGCCATAAGTAATATTGGTGGGAACTTTCCATTTCCCTTGGCACTTTAGGCATGATATCTGATCTCTGTGGTTTTTAATAAAATTCAGACATTAATCTTATTGGAATTCCTTTGCACTTTTCTCTTGCTGTTTTCATTATGCTTCTCTTTGATTTCAGACACTTTATCACGTCAGAGTGTGGATACATCTTTGTATTTTTCCTACTTGGATTTTATCAAGCTTTTTGGATGTACAGGTGGATATCTTTCTTTACTTTTGGGCATTTTCAGCTATGATTTCTTGAAATACAATTTTCTTCTCTTTTGTTTTCCTTGTTCTAAAATCCCTTTGCATATACAGTAGCATGCACCATGGCGTATCACAGTAGTTTTTAGTCTCAATTGTGCTTTCTATTTTTAAGATGGTATAATCTCTTTACATGTACCTTCAAGTTTGTATTTTTTTCTAATCAAATCAAGTAACACCTATTATATCCATTTGCTACCTTGGGCTTTATTGATTACAACCTCCTAATGGATCATATTACTGGCCCTCAGAAATAGCCTATAAATTGAACCAGGTTTATAGTAATGAGTAAATAAACGTGTAGGAAAGTACTGAAGAAGTCTGTTGTTTTAGAGCATTTAAGAAATAAATCAAGCATGTCTGAGAGAAATTGAGAGGTCCCTTGTCATTGATATGAGTTTATTACAAAGAAAATAAAATTATCAGAGGTTGATTATTGTTCTATTAGAATGAATTTTGAGAAGAAAATGTATAGATTTTTTAAAGAGAGAAATATTTTCATGGAGAAAATCTGCCTTATAGTACATTGATGATATTTAGTTACTAACTCACCATATATCAAATTTAATTTATCATTTTAATGCAAACTAAACATTTAGAAACTACAGAAGTACTTTTAGTTTAATAGACTCTATGTGAAAAGTGGTGTTCAAGAAGCAGCTTTTGTCTTCTCAAAATAAGACTTCCATTTCTGTACCCAAATATGTGATATTTGTCTCCCAAAGCTCCCACCCACATCAGATGTTAAGTTTACTAAGCTCTTACTTATTTGTTTCAAACTGTATGATATAGAGTTCAGTAAATAACAGGGAGTCACTGAAATCTGACAGTGATTAAAACAGCAGGGATCTATTGTTTTCTGAAGGAGAGAGAAATATACTGGTGTTTCTATCAATAAATTATTAGTGAAGGAAATATTAGTAAGTAACCTCTAAGTACTTCATCTGTGCCTTCCTTATATTGTTACAAGTAACCTCAGTGGAACTGTGCAATGCATTTTACCTGTCCCACCTCAGTAAAAAGAGAAAAGATTCTAGTAAGTTCAGTAAAATAAAATATTTTTTTCTTTTTCCTTTATTATACCCCATTCATCAGTTTGCAGCCCTCAGGATAAAACTCAAGCTCTTCCTAACCCATGGAATGTGGTATTAGTTGGTTTTCTATCACTATGACAAAGTATCTGAGAAAATAGCTTGTAAAATGAAAAAGGTTTATTTTTGCTTGTGGAGATTTCAATTCATGGTTCTGAGTCTGTACTACACAGCATATCACTGTAGAAGCACATGGTAGATGAAAACTTCATTTTCATATAACAATAAAGGGAAAGAAAAATAGACTGAAGTCCTATAATCCCCTATAATAGCAGGTTCTTAAGGAGCATAGACTTCCCACTAGATCCCACCGTAGAAGAGTTCCAGTACATCCCAATAGCACCACCCACCATCTGTCTTTAAGATATATCAGTTGGAGGAACATTCATCCAAACCATAGCATCCGGTGCCTGCTTTATTATCTGATCTTTACCTTCTTCTTACTTGGAGCATTGTACCAGAGCCACTCTGGTGTTCCCCATACATACCACACAGATTCCCACCTCTTCCTCTTCTTTTGTCTATAATGCATTTCTCACAAGGGCCCTGAGTTGCTCCTTCTTATTCAGGCCTCAGTTCAAATACGCTTGATCATGAGACCAATGATTTTCTCTATTCCCCCAGTTGATTAATTATTGCTAGATTTTTTTCACTTGCTTGGGTGGATAGTGCATTGGTTTATAGTTAAATCACAGTGCTTATTAACAAAGCAGAAAAATAAACATGTTCAAGTATGTCCAAAATATATTTTTTTCTTTGTTTTTGAAACAGTGTCTCCATGTTGCCCCAGCTGGTCTGGAACTCACCGTGTTGACCATGCTGGCCTCAATCTCACCGAGATCTGACAGAAACCTTACCCTCACAGAAACCATAGCAACTGGTGCCTGCCTCTGCCTCCAGAATGCTAGGGCTGAGGATGTGCACCTCCATGCTTGTTTCTGAAATCTTTTTTGTTTATACTGTATCATATTTATCTATGTGGATTTTTATAGATGTTGAACTGAGGGATCAAAGTTACTAAGTTATAGTTTACATTCAGCAAAATTTACTTTTCTAAGTGTACAGTTCAGTGAGTTGTTTTAATTTTTTAATGTATGAGTGTTTTGCCTGCATGTATGTAAGTGCACCATGTGAATGCAATGCCCATGGAGTCCAGAAGAGCTCAGATCTCATGGAATGGGAATTGAAAACAGTTGTTAACTGCTATGTAGGTGGTGGAAACTAAACCCAGGTCCTCTGGAAGAGTAGCCAATGCTCTTAACTGTTGAGCTACTCTCCAGTCCCCAATTCAGTGGGTTTTGACATACATATTCAGTTATGTCCCTATAACTATACCCAAAGTACAGAACACTTCTCACTCTAACATTTCCTTCAATCTATTTTGCTGTCGCTTTGCATCTTCCACCTGACCATTGTTCATCAAACCTCCATCTTTAGATTTTTCATCATCTTTGTAGTTTTTCCTCTTCAGAAGGACACATAAAAGGAATCATACAGAATATCAGCTTTTGGTCATAACATTTTAGGATTCAAGCATCTTATGTGTGTAGTTGTTCTTTTTTACTTCTGAGTTATAGTGTATAGAATTCCATGCCTGTTGGTGCCATCAGCAATGAAGGGACATTTGTAATGTTTTTACTTTTTAACTGTTATGATTAAAGCATCTGGAGGTGGCCTTTGTATGGACATTTTTCTTTCTCTTAGGTTAGTGTTCAGAAATGAGATTCCTTGATCATCTGATATGAACCACTTTAACTTCCTGAGGAATTCTCAAAAAGTCTTGCAGAAAGCCTTCACTATTTTACATTCACATCACCAATACTATCCTCACTAGTGGCACTGGGATTAGTATTATGAGTCTTTTCAGTTCAAAAAGTTTTTGAAAATTTCGAAAATATGGAGTATTATTATGGTTTCTTTTTAATTTTTTGTTGAATCTTTGTGAATTTCTCATTATATATTCTAATCTTGATCTGCACTACCGTGTTACCCTCACACCAAA
>NW_008355272.1:5177004-5180010 GCF_000622305.1 Nannospalax galili
TATATATGGCATACAATATGTAATGTTAAGGCCTATAGAGTCAGGCTTGTGTCCCCAATTGCCCTTTGGTATAGGTTCATCTGCTGGAGTCTGATCAGTCTACCAAGAGTCTCACCCTTAAACGAGACTGAATCTCCCTTTCCCAGCAGTCATTGGGTGCTAATAGTTCCTCAGGTAGGGATGGGGTTTCTAATCCACTTCTCCACACCTGTGCTGGGATTTTGTCTGACTTGAGCTTATATGAGATTTGTGCATGCTTTCACCATTACTGTGAGTTCATATGAGTAACTGGCCAGCTCTCTGGAAAACTCTGTTTCCTTGTGGTCATCCTTCCGCTCTGGCTCTCACAATCTTCCCATCCCCTCTCCTGAAATGATCCCTGAGCCTTGGGAAACAGAAGTTTGATATAGGCATCCTATTCAGGGATAAACACTTTTCAGTATCATATTCTCTGCACATTTACCAATCGTGGTTTTTGGTGTTGATCATCATCTGCTGTATAAGGAAGCTTCTCTTGAGATTTGAGAGATGCATTAATCTTCATTATCCATTCATCAGTTGATGGACATGTAGGTTGTTTCCTATTGTTGGCTAGTATGAAAAGACTGTAATGAAACAGTATTCTGTACTAGGGTATTTCTGTACTAGGGTATAGAGTCTTTTGTGTATATGGCCAAGACTGATGTGGCTGGGTCATATAGCCAGTCAATTTTGAGCATTTTGAGGAATCTCTATACTTATTTCCATAGTGGCTACACTAGCTTGCACTCCCTCTAGCAGTGGATAAGAGTTCCCCTTTCTCTACATCCTTACTGAAATTTGTTGCTTGATTTTTGGATCTTAGTCATTTTGACTAGGGTAAGATGACATCTTAAAGTGGTTTTAATTTGCATTTCCCTGGTAACTAAAATTGTTGAACATTTTAAAAGTATTTCTTAGCTATTTTTATTTCATCTTTAGAGAACTTCCTTTTTTTTTTTTTTGAGTTCTTTGTGCATACTAACCCTCTGTCTCAGGCTGGCCTCAAACTTGTTATGTAGCCAAGGATGATATTGAACTTGTGGTTGTCATGCCTTCACTTCTCAAATCCTGGGATTAAAGGTACGAACTACCACTCCTGGTTTATGTAGAACTGGGGATCCAGTCCAGTCCTTTGTATATGTTAGGTAAGCACTATACCAACTGAGTTGCACTCCTAGCCCCTCATTGTAGTTTTGCATTGCATTTTTCTAGTGACTAAGGATAAGCATTTCTTCTGGTATCTGTTTGTTATCCATAAATTTTATTGGTGAAAATTCCTTTTCATATTGTTGTCCTATTTTTTAAAATTAGGTTGTTTCCTTGTTGAGGTTTTCAGTTGTTTGTGTTGGAACCCCAGTTTGGGGTACCCAACATCCACAGGAGGCTGCTCCCCCATAACTCAGTCCTCAGACCAGGAGATGCAACAAGCAAGAGGATTTATTTGGCGTTTTGTGCAAAACAGACCCCTGCCTCACTCAGAGGGCAGAAGCCCAGAGCCCAGTTCACAGGTTTCTTTTAAAGGCAAAAACTACAAGTGGTGGCTATGTGCTAAGCAGAGGTGGGGGGGATTTCTGGGATGATTTCCAGCTTGGGCAGGGAGCATGAAAAAGGTCAGCTTAGCTTGTTCTTAGCAGTTAGAATTATTTTTTATTTTTACTTCCTTGTATAGTTTTTTTCAGGCCTGTGGGATTTTAGTTTAAATCCATCATTTTGGAGGGACTTGGGTCCGTCATTTGGGGGGACTTGGGTCCATCATTTCCCCCCCTTTTTTATAGTAGGATTTTAATCTTAAAATCTATAGATCTTCTGTTCCTTTTGAAGCATGGTATTGTTGAATGAGAACCAGAGCCTGAGTTACTGATAATCGGTCTCTGATAAATTGTAGCAGTCTATTGAGGATGCATGGTCCAAAAGTTAAAAGAAGGAGAAGAATTACTAGGGGACCTATTAGGGTGGATATTAAGGTAGTTAACCAGGGGCTTTTATTAAACCAGCCTTCAAACCATCCCTGTTTGGATTCACGTTCTTTTTGTCTTTTATCTAATCTCTGGCGGAGTTTAGTCATAGAATCTTTAACAACTCCTGAGTTGTCAGCATAAAAGCAATATTCTTCTCCCAGGGCTGCACAGAATCCTCCTTCCTTGAGGAAAAGCAGATCTAGCCCCCTCCTATTTTGTAATACTACTTCTGAGAGGGAGGTTAGAGACTTCTCCAAGAGAGTAATTGATTGTTCTGTTGCCTTAATGTCTTCATCTACAGCCATCTGTAAATCTGCATAATATTGTGGTCCTTGTATTAGGGCCGCTGTTCCAGTTCCTACTCCCGCCGCCACCCCTGCTCCTAGAAGTATTGCTAGGGTCAGGGATATAGGTTTTTTTTTTTTTAATATCTGCCTGGATGTTGCTCAAAAACTGTTCTATGGAGTTTGCGGGGTGATAAAATACTTGGGGTAGAAGTTTAATCATGACACAGTAGTCTTGAGAGGTTTTAAGGACCATACTAGCTACACATGGAGTTAACGCAGAGTTACATGCCCACCAAGCCAACTGTTCTATGGAGTTTGCGGGGTGATAAAATACTTGGGGTAGAAGTTTAATCATGACACAGTAGTCTTGAGAGGTTTTAAAGACCATACTAGCTACACATGGAGTTAACCCAGAGTTACATGCCCACCAAGCCCCCTGTGGAGGTAGGAGATAATAATTCCCCTCTCCTGGAGGTACAGAAATAGTGGAATTGCAAAGGTGGGCGTGAGTTGGAGGTGGGTGTAGTCAGGAGAACTGTTTAGGGTCCTTTCCACCGTGGTTCAAGAGTCTTCATGTTGTGTCTTCTCACATACACCTGATCTCCAATTTGGTAGGAGTGAAGCGTTTGTGGACTCCCAGGCTGGTAGACAGCAGCCAAAGGCTTCCAAACCTGGTTCTGGATAATCTGAAGGGCTTGAAGTCTTGTTTTTAGGCTGGGGTTATCAAAAGAAGAGGGTAA
>NW_008355272.1:5181447-5184707 GCF_000622305.1 Nannospalax galili
TTATTTAAAAGTGAAAATGGGCTGGCTAGCCGGGCTTAATCTTAGGCAGAAAAATGCATCCTTCAGGTCAAGAACAGTATACCACCTGTGACTGGGAGGCAAGGTACTCAGGAGATTGTAAGGATTTGGAACAGTGGGATGTATATCCTTTATCCTTCGATTGACTTCTCTTAAGTCTTGGACTGGTCGGTAGTCATTTGTTCTTGACTTCTTTATGGGGAGCAGTGGGGTATTCCAAGGGGACTGGCAGGGGCGAAGTATACCTACTTGTAAAAGTCTCTGAATATGAGGTCTGATTCCTTCTCGGGCCTCTCTGCTCATAGGGTATTGTCTGATTGAAACCGGAGTTGCACATGGTTTCAGTGTGACCACTATCGGAGGCTGGTTGCATGCCAGTCCTGGACCTCCTGTCTTGGCCCATGCTAAAGGAATTTTACTTAGCCAATCGGATATACCAGGAGTTTCTGCTATCGGTCCCTCATATAATCGATGTTTATCTTCCAGTCGCAGGGTTAATACCTGTAGTGGAGCTCCATCTTTTCCTGGTACAGTGGCTCCCTTTCTGGTGAAGTGGATGTGGGCTCCCAACTTGGAGAGCAAATCTCTCCCAAGAAGGAGATATGGACAGTCTAGGACCAGTAAGAACGAGTGGGAGACCTGTCCTGTACTAAGGTCTACTTTTCTTTCTGTGGTCCACCTATATGTCTTTCCTCTAGTAACCCCTTGGACCCAGGCTGTTTTGGAACTCATGGGTCCCTTGGTTGTTGTCAAGACTGAGTGTTGAGCACCTGTGTCTACCATGAAGGTAGTCAATTGCCCCCCTATCTTTAGAGTTACCCTGGGCTCAGGGGGGAGCTCCTGGCCCCGACTCCCCTAGTCCCCTAGAGCCAGGACTGGGGTTGTCTTCTTTTGAAGTCTGTTCAGCTTCTTCGGACATTCTCGAGCCCAATGTCCTCTCTCCTTGCAATAGGCACACTGGTCTTTATCCACCCGGGGCCTTCTCTTGTCTCCCAGATTCCTACCTGGTCCTGGTCCTGTTCCCTGAACTACTGTGGCCAAAATTCGACTTAACTCTTTATTTCTCTTCTTCTCTCTCTTATCTTCTCTAGCTTCCTGTTCTTTTCTAATTCTATCCTCTCTTTCTTCTAATGTCTCACGCTTATTATAAATTTTCTCAGCTTCTCTTACTATATCCTGTAAGGAGTACCCCTGAAGGCCTTCTAGCCATTGAGCACACTCCTGGGCTGTGGGATCAAAAGGGGTATACATCCGATATCCCTCTATCAGACGTTCTAAAAATCCTGCGGGGGTTTCATTTTCTCCCTGGGTTATAGCACGTACCTTTGCCAAGTTGGTTGGGTGCCTTCCGGCCCCTTTGAGACCCGCTAACAGAGTTTGGCAATAAAGACGGAGACGCTCTCTACCTGCCATGGTTTCAGGGTCCCAGTTGGGTCTGGTCAGCGGAAATCCTGCGTCTATTTCATTTCAGAGCTGAGTGGGTCTCCCATCCTGCCTGGGGACGTTTTTCTGGGCCTCCAGGATGACTTGCTGTCTTTCCTCTGTGGTTAGAAGTGCCTGGAGGAATTGTTGGCAATCTTCCCAAGTGGGTTGGTGGGTAAGAAGAATAGACTCAATTAAAGCAGTTAAAGCCTGAGGGTCCTGAGAGAAAGAGGGGTTATGAGTTTTCCAATTATACAAGTCAGAGGCTGAAAAAGGCCAATACTGGATCTGATCCCCTACAGTTCGGAGAGGAAGAACCTGGGTAGTTCCAGTTCCATCAGAGGGGCCCCCTCTGTCCCTTCTCAGGCGAAGTCTGCTAGATGGAGGGGAGGGTTGGTCGGGTTCAGTAGAGTCAGGAGAGGGATGAGGTAGTTCTTCGGGTGGAGGTGCCTGCACAGGTGGATAGGGAGGTGGAGGATCAAGGAGGCTTAGGGAGGCTTGGTCCTCAGGGTGGACTGGCTTCTGCTTCTTCTTCTCAGGGGAAGACTGGAGGGGCAGGAGGGAAGAACTGAAATTAAGGGGAGCTGAAGGGGTGAGGAGCCCTTTATCAGTCTCTCTAGTTCCCCGGGGAGGCAAGAATGGCTGTGCCCAAGGTGTGGGGTTCTGGGCCAAGTCTTCCCAGGTGACTATATAAGCCACCTGATCCAGATGTCCATGTGGTCCAGGGTGGAAGATGTGCTCTTTAACCTGCAAGATAGTGGCAAGGTCAAAAGTCTTCTTGGCCATCCTTTTTTGAAAGAGGGCCAGACCGAGGAACAGAAATTCTGCCACTTCTTCTTCTGAACCTCCAGTGATAAGTTGCGGGCCCGTTCCACGACCTCTTTCCAGTGTTCCAGAGTTAAACTTGAAGGGGTAGTCAGTGATTGACCCATGGTAGAGGTCACAAGAGAAAGAGAGAGAGAGAGAAATGAAGATGCCACTCCAGACAATAGTGACCAGTGAGTGTGCTTGTGGACGAGTACCCATCGTTGCCCAGTTTTTCTTCTGCGGGGGACATGAATTTATCTGGGATTCATGCCTGGGACCCCCTTATTCTTCTACGGGAGTCTTTTAGCGGTGAGCTCCCTGTGGCTCTTATTTGCTTGACCTGTGCCCACGGGGCTTTTTCAGTGGCTGAAGAGAGGAATGGAGAGAAGGAAGCACAGAAAGGCTGTCTCGTCTCCACTGGTGTGGGCAGTCGGGGTCCGCTAAGAGGGCTAAGAGCCTTCAGCTTATGCCAGGGAGTAGCCCTGGCCAGAAAGCCTCAATTACTCTTTTGCCATCAACGGTCCCACTCGAAGACTCAGACCAAGAATAAAAGGAAAGATAAAAGGAGTAAGGGAAGGCTCAGAATAGAGAGCATATAAAATCCAGATCTTCTCTTTTTTAAGATATTAATATAACCTTCAAGCACACACATGTCACACTGAATCACATTTGTGTGGACCGGTCCTTCTTTCATTCAGACACACACTGCACCCACCATTCTTACTTTTGGGATCCCTGAACACAGACACAGACAATACGCAGAACAGAGAATTCTTTGGCGTGCGCTCCTTAACTCAAGAACTGAAAGTACAGAGTGGGAGGGGAGTAGCCAAGCTAAGCTCCCTTCTTCTCCCGGGGGAAGGAAAGCTATGCCGTCCTCCCCACTCCAGACCACTCCGGTCCCTAAGGCCAGAGTGTCAGAACCAGGGGCCTCTGGGCACATCTGCCACTCCCACTGGTTCCCAGAATACAGACTTACAGGTCCTGCACAGGCACAAATGTTCAGACGGAAC
>NW_008355272.1:5184847-5198310 GCF_000622305.1 Nannospalax galili
AGGAGGCCGCTCCCCAATAACTCAGTCCTCAGACCAGAAGATGCAACAAGCATGAGGATTTATTACGATGTGCAAAACGGACCCCTGCCTCACTCGGAGGGCAGAAGCCCAGAGCACAGTTCATAGGTTTCTTTTAAAGGCAAAAACTACAAGCGGCAGCTATGTGCCAAGCAGAGGTGGGGGGGATTTCTGGGATGATTTCCAGCTTGGGCAGGGAGCATGAAAAAGGTCAGCTCAGCTTGTTCTTAGCAGTTAGAATTATTTTTTATTTTTACTTCCTTGTACAGTTTTTTTTCAGGCCTGGAGGATTTTAATTTAAATCCATCATTTTGGAGGGACTTGGGTCCATCATTTGGCGGGACTTGGGTCCATCATTTGTTTGTTGTTTTATTTTGTTCTTTAGTTTTTGACACAAGGTCTCATCCAGACTAGCTTCTAACTCAAGATTTTCCTGACTCAGTTTCTTAACTAAAGTTATGTACCACCAAGTTTTGTTGTGTTGCTTTAAGAAATCTGTGTAATGCATAAACGTTGTGAATATTTGTTCTCAGCACTGGGTTTTCTTTTTTTCTGTGCTGTATAGCTTCAGTTGTCAACTTGACATACCTGGAAAGAGGGAACCTTAATTGGGGAATTTCTTCTATCTGATTGGTTTATGAATATGCCTACGAGACATTTTCTAGATTATTGAGTGATATGGCAGGGCCTAGCTCAGTGTGAGTTGTGCCACCCCTGGGCAAATGGTCCTAATAAAATAAGAAAGCAGGCTGAGTACAGGCCAGCCAGGGGAGCAAGTCAGTAAGTAGCATTTCTCTATGGTTTGTGCTTCAGTTCCTGTCTCCAGGTTCCTCCTTGGAGTGAGTTCCTGACCTGGTTTCCCTCAATGATGAACTACGATCAGGACATGTAAGCCAAATAAACCCTTTCCTTCCCAAGTTGGCTTTGGTCAGAGTATTTTATCACAGCAATAAAAAGATAACAAGGACACTTACCTTTCCTTTTTTCTGGAGTGAGGGTTGGGAGTAAGGTCTTCTTATGTAGCCTTAAGTTGCTTCACACTCACTGTATAGCCCAGAATAGCCTCAAACTTGCCATCCTCTTGCCTCCATTTCCTAAGTACCAAGATTACTAGGCCTGGTTGGTTTTTTCATTACTTGGTGGTGTCTTTCAAAGATCAGAATTTTAAAATGTTGATGAAGTCTAATTTAACAGGGTGTAATTCCAGATAGGATAACCATGTTTCAGTGGATATACTCACACCTAGGGTCATTTGGTCACACAGAGTCCTTATCATATATGACAGAATGCATGATATCTGGTTAGGGGAGGGTAATGAGGGGTGCAGATAAGGGTTTAAATATGATCAAAATTATTGTATGAAATGCACAAAAATTTAATAAAAAAATAAAAATAGTCAAATCAATTTCTGTCTCAGAGATTTGTCATGGAGGTGAGATAAAATAGATAATGTACAGTATGCTGGAAGTTGCTCTGTTTTGTGAACTTAAAGTTCATTCACAGCAACAGATGGTACTATAGTGGGAGAAGGTCAGAGTGAGGATAGACACTCTAAATTCACTAGCATTTGAAATCCGTGTACGTAGCCTGAAGTATGTGACCTTGTGTAGATAGACCTTTGTGGCATTTAAACATGAGATACTTCCGAGGGTCCATTCTGACTTAGCACTGTTGTGAAAGAACATGCTGAAACTTAGGTATGAATTTCTGTTTTCATTTTTAATACAATTTAAAAGAAAGCTTTATTTTTACAGTTTTAAAGAAAAAAAGACAGAGAAGCTAGAGTGTTCTCAGAGACTTTGCACCCAGTATCCCATATTATTGATATCTTGCTTTGTGGTGCATGTTCACAATGAATGAAGTGACTAAAGTCCATGTTTAATTCATATTTTCTCAATTCTACATAATGTTCTTTTGAGTATTCACAATGAATTTAATAGAAATAACTCTTCATTCTTAAATAATATAATAAACACTTTATCTTGAAGGAGGGTGCCCCTCAGACCCCCTTCCTATCCTCTGATCAAAAGCTGCCCTCCACCTGGTTCTGGGAACCTCCTCCATTGTTCAAACCCTTTCCTGGTACATCCATTCATGGTTTCTATGGGAATGTTCTGGGGCAGAAGAGAAAGAACGTTCTGCCCCAGGTAAGCTAGCCAATGACTGTATAGGTTAAGGCTCTGGAAATCAGCCCTATATTGTTTAAATCTTTTCTTGGTTATTCTGTGTATGGTTTCTATAGAAATCCCCTGCTTTGTGGCTTTTGTGGTTTTTATGCTTAAAAGCCGTGTGTTTTCTCTGCCCGCGGTCGCAGTATAGCTCCTGAGACTGTCTGTGTCTCCAACCAGTTGGCTCCAATAAAGCACTCCTTTCTATTGAGACTCAGTGTCCAAGTGGTCATTTTAGGGAATTTTACGGGCCCTGAACATTTTTGGGGGCTCGTCTGGGATTCCCTGAAAACCCTTGTTCTGTTTTCCTGTCTTTTCCTGTCCTCCGTATGGCGCCTGGAGACTTCAGTTCTGATTCCTCCCATGGTGAGCCTGTTTTGGGTTCTGTTCTGACTGTCCGGACTTCTGGGGGCTCAAAGGAGAGAAACTGGATACAGTATTGCTCTCCAAGCTGGAGGACAGGGGATGCTCTGACCCTCCATCTGATTGGTTGACTGTCTGTGGCCTCTGGGCATTTGACATCAAACCTAGTTGCTCCCACAGTGACTATCGAATGTGTAGTGATTCCCCAACGCATAATACTTTTGTTCTGTGTCGTCCTGATTTCAAGTATTTGTTTTCTATTTGTCTGGTTCTCATTGGTCTTTGTTTTGGATTAATCCTTTTCTCTTCTATTATGGGTCAGACTTCTTCATCTGAGGAGGCCCCCTTTGACCAAATTCTCTCTCATTTTAAGGATTTTCAGAAGGAAGCTGCCCTCTCTGGAGATACTGTTTATCTGGGAAAATTCCAAACCCTCTGTTCTCTGGAATGGCTGTTCTTTGATGGTGGATGACCCTCTGGTGGATCTTTTGATATTAAGAACGTTTCTCCTCTCCAGGCTGTGATTTTCGGGAATCCAGGACACCCTGACCAGGTCCCATATGCTATGGCTTATCTCTTGGACAAACCACCAAAATGGTTAAAGTCCCATTTGCCATCTATCTCATCAAAACCCTCCCTCTTGTCTCTGGGTCCTCATCAGACTCTTCCCCAGCCTCACTTGCCTCTTGTCCTCCCCCTTTCTACTGAGGATTCTCTCTTGGATCCTCCTCCTTACTCACATTCCCCAACTCCCCCGCCCCCCAGCATCTTCTCTAGCCTCTCCATCTTCTCTAGTCTCTCCAACACCATCTTCAGCCTCTTCATCTTCTCCAGCCTCTCCTCCTTCCCCAACCACCCCCCTCCAGTCCTTACCCCTCCCCATACACATTCAGGTCAGTCCTACAGGACTGAAGTGACTCCTGCTGTCCTTCCACTCTGGGCTTTGGCCCCACTGAACCCCTCTGGCCATAGTTTTCTTGTCTATACTCCCTTTTCATCTAGTGATCTTTACTATTGGAAATTGCAAAATCCTCCTTTTTCTGAGAAACTTCAGGCCTTAGTTGGGTTGTTGGAGACAATTTACCTTACTCACCAACCCATGTGGGATGATGTCCAGCAACTCCTCCTCACTCTCTTCACCACTGAGGAGTGTACCCAGATCCCCTTAGAAGCCTGGAAACAGGTGTCTTCTGAAAACGGCCAATACACTGAGGATGTGAGGGAGATTGAGGATGCCTTTCCTTGACACCACCCCAGATGGGAATCCAACACCCCTGAAGGTAGGGAAGCACTCAAACTCTATTGCCAGATTCTTATGGGGGGGGTCTCCAGGCTGCTGCCAAAAAGCCTACAAATTTGTCAAAAGTCAGTCAGGTTTCACAGGGACAAATGGAAGCTCTGGAATAATTTCTGAAAAGGCTATGGAGGCCTATAGAACTTACACTCCTATTGACCCCGAGGCACTGGAGAACCAATGAACCATAAACATAGCCTTTGTGACTCAATCAGCACCTGATGTCTGTAAAAAATTGTAGAAGCTGGATGGTTTTGAAGATAAGAGTCTCTCTGAATTACTTGAAATAGCCCAAAAAGTTTTTAGCAACCATGAGACCCAGGAAGAACATGAAGAATATCACACCTGAAAACTGGCCTGAGCCCTGGCACTAAGGAGAATGCCCTCCAAGAAAATGTCCTCTTGGAATGTCCCTGGCAGACTGGACCACCTACCAAAAACAGCCCTCTCAAGAGAGACCAATGTGCCTACTGCAAGGAGATGGGACACTGGATTCGAGATTGCCCTCGATGTCATCAAGGAGTACAAAAGGTACTTGAATTAAATGACTGAGGGGGTCAGCGCTTGTCTTCCCTCCCCAGCCCAGGCTAACCCTAAAAGTGGGAGGGAGGCCTATTGACTTTTTGGTTGATACTGGTGCTACCTTCTCAGTTCTAAAGAAGCCCCTTGGCCCCTGGCTGCATGACAGCACACTTACTTTCAAGGAGTTGCAGGTAGCTGCTCTTATCCTTGGACCACTCAGAGAACTGTTAATTTGGGCACAGGGCAGATTCAGCATTCTTTCATGGTTATTCCTGACTCTCTCTACCCTCTATTGGGCAGAGACTTGCTAAGCAAACTTGGATCCTCAATCCATTTTGACAAAGATAAGGTCAATGTAGAGACCACCAGATTCATTCTCACCCTGCAAGCTGAAGACGAACACCATGTTCATGAAGGGCCCCCCCAGGACAAATCACCATCCGTAACTGCTAAATTGATACAGGAGATCACTCAGGTCTTGGCTGAGGGTAATCCCCCAGGATTCGCAGCTCACCAACCACCCATGGTAATCTCTCTTGGAGGCCTTTGACAGCCCAGTCTAGGTACAGGAATACCCAATATCTTTTGAAGCACACGCCTCTATGTGGATCCACCTTAAAAGACTCCAGGAGTCTGGCATTTTGATCTCCTGTCAGTCCCCTTGGAATACTCCCCTGCTCCCCATGAAGAAACTGGGAGCTAATGACTATAGACCTGTGCAAAGTCTGAGGGAGGTAAATAAGAGAGTCATGGACAAACACCACACTGTGCCTAATCCTTATACCCTCCTGAGCTCCCTAGCCCCTGACAGGATAATTTATACAGTTCTGGATTTGAAAAATGCCTTTTTCAGTATCCCTTTGGAAAAAGGGAGCCAACCCATCTTTACCTTTGAATGGCGAGATCCTGAAGAAGGGTTCAGTGGTCAACTGACCTGGACCAGACTTCCTCAAGGATTTAAGAACTCTCCCACCGTCTTTGATGAGGCCCTGCATGAGGATCTCTCAGGATTTTGAGATGCCCACCTCCAGATTTCTCTTCTGCAATATGTAGATGATTTGCTCCTTGCCTCCTCTGATTGCCCTTCCTGCCTAGAGGCTACAAGAGACTTATTGAAGGAGCTTCAATGCCTGGGGTGAAAGGTGTCAGCTAAAAGGTGCCAGGAGGAGGTACAGTATCTGGGGTTTCTGTTGGAAGGGGGTATGTGCAGGCTCTCCTCTGCAAGAAAAAAGGCTGTCCTGGACATCCCCATTTCCCGAAGTCAGAGGCAAGTCAGAGCGTTCCTAGGGTCAGCTGGATATTGTCACCTATGGATACCTGGTTTTGCAGAACTGGCCAGGCCTCTATATGAAGTAACAAGGGGAGGGGTCCCTCAGCATTTTCCTGGGAAGAAGAACAACAGCAGGCTTTTAATAACCTAAAACTGGCCCTCACTTCTGCACCAGCCCTAGCCCTTCCAAACATCTCAAGGCCCTTCTACCTTTATGTAGATAAATGGCTAAGTATAGCAAAGAGAGTACTTGCTCAGACTTTGGGCCCCTGGGAGAGACTGGTGGCCTACCTTTCAAAGAAATTAGACTCAGTGGCAGCCGGATGGCCAGGCTGTCTGAAGATTATAGCGGCCACCACAGTCCTGGTTAAGGATGCTGATAAGCTCACCTTGGGGCAAAAACTGATTGTGACTACCCCCCACGCTATTGAAGGTGTATTGAGGGCCCTGCCTGATCACTGGCTCACAAATGCAAGACTAACTCATTACCAGTCTCTCCTACTAGACATGCCCTGCCTGACATATGCAGTGACCAGTGCCCTAAACCCTGCATCCCTGCTCCCTGAGACTGAGTCTGAGACAACTGTGCATCACAATTGTCCTGAATTGCTGCAACATGTTCAGGGAAGCCGACTTGATCTCACTGACATACCATGGAAGAATGCTGACTTGGAGATGTACACAGATGGGAGTAGTTACATAAAAAACGGAGTCAGGTATGCAGGGGTCCCTAGTAGTCACTCAGAAGACCATTATATGGGCAGAAGCCCTGCCAAAAGGAACCTCTGCTCAAAGGCTGAACTGATAGCCTTGATTCAGGCCCTAAGACTGGGAGAGGGTAAGACTGCCAACATTTACACTGACAGTAGGTATGCTTTTGTCACTGTTCATGTGCATGGAGCCACCTATAGAGAAAGAGGCCTCTTGACATCAGAGGGGAAGACTATCAAAAATAAACAAGAAATAATTGACTTGTTAAGAGTTATATGGATGCCCAAACGAGTGGCAGTTATTCATTGTCCAGGACACCAAAAGAATAACACTCCCGAGGCCCAAGGGAATCACAAGGTCAGATCAAGTTGTTAAGGAAATAGCAGAATCCCCTTCTGAGCCTGACCTTCTAGCCCTGCCAAATCCTATGTTACCTGAAAAACCTTCATACATAGAAAAGGATGACAAATATTTCCAGTCAATTCCAAACAGGTATGTCTCCACAGGATGGAGACACACTTCAGATGGCAAGGTCATCCTCCCCTATCCCCTGGGGGAGATGCTAGTTTGCCAACTCCACTAAGGAACCCACATGGGAAAAGAAAAGATCAGGTTGTTATTAACCAGATGCTTTCAGTTTCCTTCCTCAACAGCTACTATACAGAGCAACACCTCCAGATGCATGGCATGCCAGATGACTAATGCCTACCAAAAATTCCATAAATCCTCAGGAAAACGTGAAAGAGGAACTGCCCCCGGAGTCCACTGGGAAGTAGACTTCACTGAGGTAAAGCCGGGCTGGTTTGGATATAAATATTTACTGGTTTATGTAGACACTTTTTCAGTATGGCTAGAAGCCTTTCCCACCAAGAAGGAGACAGTGACCACAGTTGCCAAGAAATTATTGGATGAACTCATTCCCAGGTTTGGTGTGCCCTTAATGTTAGGATCTGACAATGGACCGGCATTCATCTCTCAGGTAACACAGGCCTTAAGAAAGGCCCTGGGAACAAATTGGAAACTACATTGTGCATACCATCCCCAGAGTTCAGGACAGGTAGAAAGGATGAATCGGACCATAAAGGAGACCTTGACTAAATTTTGGACCATGTATCCTTAATGCTCTAGTTAAGTTCCTCAAGCATCACATTTCTGCTGTCCAACTTACAGTCATGAGAACTTACTATAACACCTTAGGAAATACAGATGAATCAATGATTTGATTCAAAGGGCTTTCCAAAACAAAAGGATAGAATGAAGGAGAGTGCCCTTCAGACCCCCTTCCTATCCTCTAAGAAAAAGCTCCTGGCTCTGGAAACCTTCTCCATTGTTCAAACCTTTTCCTGGTACATCTGTTCATGGTTTCTATGGGAATGGTCTGGGACAAAAGAGAAAGAACATTCTGCCCCAAGTAAGCTAGCCAATGACTGTATAGGTTAAGGCTCTGGAAATCAGTCCTAGATTGTTCAAATATTTTCTTGGTTTTTCTGTGTATGGTTTCTGTAGAAATCCCCTGCTTTGTGGTTTTTGTGGTTTTTATGCTTAAAAAGCCTGTGTTTTCTCTGCCTGGGGTTGCAGCACAGCTCCTGAGACTGTCTGTGTCCCCAACTGGTTGGCTCCAATAAAGTGCTCCTTTCTACTGAGACTCAGTGTCCAAGTGGTCAATTTAGGGAATTTTACAGACCCCAAACTATTCTCATAATCAGTATTTTATCAGTTCAAGAACCACATGATCTTCTTAGGTACTATAGAAATGAACAAAATGTGCAAAAAGCTTAGAACTTAACATGTTTTAGAGCATAATTTATGTCTTTTTTCTTTTCTTTTCTTTTTTTGGTCTTTTTGAGACAGGGTCTTGCTGTAGCCCGAGCTATCCTGGAGCTCACTATGTAGACCAGGCTTGCCTTGAACTCACAGAGATCCACATGCTTCTGCCCAAGTGCTGGGACTACAGGCATGTGCCACTATGCCCTGCAGTTTTTTCATGTGTGTGTGTGTGTGTGTGTGTGTGTGTGTGTGTGTGTGTATGTAGAAGTGTGGTTGTCCATGTATGCATGTGTGTTTGAAGTACGGAAGCCTTCCCCAATCACATTTTACCTTATTTTGTGATCCAGATCACTCACTGAACCCAGAGCTTACTGATTTGTCTAAACTAGATGGTCAGCAAACCACAGAGATCCTCCTGGGATGGCCATACCCATCCAACTCAGATCTTTATGTTTATATGGCAAGCACATTATTGATGGAGCCACCTCCACAGCGCTTCCAAATGCTTGTTTTTAATATGCCACTTTTTGCTAGTAGTGTTAGATCATTTTTTTCTTTACCTTTTATTTCCTTTTCTTTCTTAGATTTTTGTTGATACGCGTAGAACTCTCTATGCAGACCCAGCTTGCTTTGAACTCACCACTCTCCTGTCTAAATCTGAGGTCTAGAATTACACATGTGTGCCCCAGTTCCCATAATCAAGATTATCTATGTTCTACAACATGCAGTTGGAAGACTATTGATGACTTTTTTACTTAGGGGTGCTGTGGGCATGTTAATATAGTGGTTACTTGGAGAGTTGACCAAGGGCCATGGTAAGCCACTGCACCTCTTCTAGTCTGGGTTTTCTCATCTGTAAGGATGACAAGGACCAAAGGCTTTCTGGGTTTCCTTCACAGGTCTATGGTAGGACTTGTTTCATTTCTGCAACTCACCTGCATTTTCACTGTGGCAAGAGATTATGAAAAAGACTTCAGTTTGGAATTTTGGTTTTCCTTCCAGTGAAAAGTTGACTTTCTTGGTTTGGGTGGAGTGAGAGACAGAATTTTCTCTAGAGAGATATTTTCCTTTTAGGTTTAGAATGCTGGTGGCCTGTCTCATCCTCTGGGAAGGAGAGAATCAGACTGATGATAATTTTTTATTTACAGTAACATCCCATGGAAATGAAAAAGATGCCCAAGTCAGAATAAATGACTAACCTTTGCCTCACCCTCTCAGAAAAAGCTGGTGAAATTTAGAAATATAGCTATGTTTCTATTCACCCAGGCTCTCTACCTGAACTAACAGCTATTCGTGAAACTAGTAAAGTTCATGGCAGCCTCGAAAGTGGCACTGGGAGGTGACAACACAACATTCTTTTGGATCTGATGCAGAGCCGCTTAGAGTAGGAGGGCTGAACAAGGCAGCAGAGGCCATGGGACCATGACTGTGCTTTCACTGTGTGCCGGCACTCTGCACTTAATGATCTCTACTGGGGGTGTTTCCTCTATTATTTCTAATCATTATAAATCCAACAGCATAAATGCCTTGGAGAACAGAAAACAGAGGCATGAAAGGGGTAAGAATTTACCCACTCTACCCCACTCTAAGCTGTTAATCTGAGTGTTTTAGTCCAAGTCTGTCTGCCTCTTCCTTAGTAGGTTCACATCTCTCACTCCTGGTCTCACTCCAGACCTGTCTAGACAAAGCCTTTCTGACCATACAGAAAGTGAAAATCATTCTCCCCTTTACAATCATTTTCTTATGAACATCACAGTTTTCCTTTTTAGCACTCAGAAAATATCTACAGAACAAAGAGAGTACTTTATGGGATCCTGAGTACTTAGTACCTAGAAAATGCAAGGTGCTCAGAAAATGTTTGTCTAGCCCAAGTCACAAAATTCATTAGATTCCCAGGAAAAATGAAATCCAGACTTCTGGACAGATGGCCCAGATAACTTGCAGATTTTTAAACACATCCAACATCCAGATTATTTCCTCAAACAGCCCCTCCCTCCCGCCCTGCACAAGATTTCTGTGTGAAGTGGGAAGGCTTTTTTAAAAATCACAGTTATCAATATAAATGCTTGTGCTTGCTGAAGACCTACTGGGCACCAAGTACAGGCTCGCTATGTGCCAAATGTTCTGTGGACTCTACTCTCGAAGCTCTGCCAGTTAATGACAGACATTGTTAACTCTGTTTTTTCACTGAGAAAGTTGAGGATCAGGCATGGTTAGGCCAAGTTTTTTCTGCTTTATGAAAGATTACTTAGCTTAGTTTTAGATGGGCCTCTGAGTCAGAACTCTTTTTTTCCAGGCTGGGACAAGGAACCAGGAAATAATTGAGATGTCTTGTTGCTTAGGAGCACCAGGTTCAGAGGTTCAGAGAGTGACTTAGTGCAAGTCACCCACTCCTGTTAATCCCTGCAAGCATCTATGCAGAGCTTTGGAAACAGGTTGCCGAACACTTCTAGCTTTTCATCTTTACATCCTCTGGTTTCTTACAAGGTCATGTGGAGGGCAAGACTGAGAGCATTCCGGGGGGATTATGCTCAAACTGCAAGAACCTGAAAAAGCAATTGCTAAAGGCTTAGCTGCATTACCCAGGGGTGTGGGTATGTGGGACAATCACACAGAGAGAGCCTCACAAGGTTCTGAGGTTTATATTGTCTTTTATGCCCCCCACCCCTCAGAATCAGAATCCTTCCTCTAGATTAAAATGTAATGGCACAATGAATTGAGACAAGAAAGCATCAAAAATGATTCTTTGAGGCATTATAGGATATATATGACATTATGCATAAACATGGAAGGGGATTTAGTCCAGTGTGCAACTCCAGATGCATCAGTATATTTCTATCTATATAAAATTTTAAATTCATGTAGATTTACAGAGGGAACACCTCTGTAGCCTGTAGTCTGAAGGAGACCTGGAGAGAATACAAGCTACATTTCAAGGAAAGAGTAAACGCCAAGGATCAGATGCTGGTCAACCCCAGAGGGTGAAGGAGAATGCTGAGGGTGAAGGTCGTAAACTGGGAGGCACAAGAACATTGCAGAGAACTTTGTGTAGATCATTCCACAAATGTTTACTCAGTATGTGTGAAATCTGATGGTAAGATCGATATAGGAAATAATTCACAGGATTTACTTGCAATGCAAGGGGTTAAAAACCATGCCACTTAACCATAATATAGGACTCCAGCTTGAGCCAGGATCATTTCTGTCTCAACAGAAAGCTGTTACTACCTGAGGCTGGTGTAATGACTGCACAGCCATGTGTAAACTTGAATCATGTTCATTGTATCAGAGCTGCCAGCAGGTGACTGGGAAGTGTAAGGCTACAATGGGGTAATTGAGGTAGGTAGGGTGCAATGTCCTGGGTGCCTGGGAGCCTTCTTCCCAGAATGGAGATATTTCCTGACAAAAGTATCTGTAGGGGGTGCGGTAGAACCAGTCTAGACAGTTAGACTAGGACTTCTGGCAAAGGGCACTCCCTCAGCAGCCAACAAGGGAACCTAGCCACTAGCAAGGCCCTGCCTTTCTTAGGGGCTCAGATGCCAGCTTGATCCTGGCAGACTCAACTCCCTCTGACTCAACACGAATGACATTCCTCCTGTGTCTTATTTTCTGCCTCACCTTCCCGACAAGGAAAGTTAAATGAGTCAAGGACCTGATAGCTCTGATTCAAGGCTGTGCCTCAGCTGGAGAACAGTGCCAGTGGAGAAGGAAGGAAAAGTGCCAGGACAGTGGAAGAGAAAGAGACAGGTATACAGTAAATACCCTACTTGTCTGTGTTCATGTGTGTCAAGGTACAGCTATGTAAACCCACAGACATGTGACCATGAATTCACTTATAAACATGTACCTAGGTATGCATTTATAAATATATGTATATGTTTACTTATATGTCTGTGTACACATACATATGCACATATATACATGTATGCATATATACTTACAAAGGAAAACTTTTATATAGGAAATCTTGATGAGAAGATTGTAAACTTAAAACATTTAAATTGTTCAGGGCTGAGGAGATGGCTCAGTGGGTAAAACACTTGTGGTGTTAAGCATGAGGATTTGAGTTCAGATCTGTCATGCTCACATAAAAGTTGGGTGTGGTGCCACTGCGTTGACCCCAGAGACAGGCTGATCCTGGGGGCCTACTGGCCAGTCAATCTAGCTGGATCAGTGAACTCCAGGTTCAGTGAAGAACAACAGGGAAAGACATCCAGCATTGAACCCTGACCTCTGCATGTTCATGTGCACACCTATAGGCACCTGTGCACTCAATTCTGACCGAGAGTCAGAATTTTCTTTATGGCCTAACCTAATGTGTTTGGAATGGATTTTTTTAAAGCACATCATACTTGCTTATATGTCAAATTCAGTTAGAAGAAGGTAGGAAACTCAAGATGTGGCAGAATAAGGCAGTGTGAACTGATAGGTTGTAGAATTGGCTGCCACCTGCTGTAGCAACTTTTCCTCACCCCACAGAACAGTACCACATTTTCCTGGGGAACTGTCATTCTTGTGGGCTCAGGCTCTGCCATGAGGATAGTTATCCTAAAGCTCCAGACTCAGGGGTTTGTGCAGGTCTAAGATTTGTCCTGTGCTTTTCAGGATTGAGTCAAGGGTGTCTGAGACTCAACCTGGCATGTGAGCATCAGCTGATAATCTGGCTTCCTTGTGACTGATTGTAAGACAGGGCTCCTGGTGCCCTTCTCTCCATCCACTTTTGGGGAAGTTGCCTGAGAATGAAGCCAATCCTGAGGAATTGAACTAATGGCTGGTGGGACACAGCCATCAATGACATGGAGCCAACCATCCGGTCAGCACCCAAAGCCATACTCCTGCTCTCTGTCAGGTATTTAAGAAGTGTTTCATTCACTTGCACCCTAAAGAATGACAAATACAAATCTGTTCACACATATATTTTGGAAGAAGGGCATATTTTTTCATGTATGATACTTGTAATAGCTATGTGTTCTTGTGCTGAGCTTAGCTTTTCTCTTCCCTGCTTCCCAGAAGTGCCTTATCTGACTAATGCGTTCTGAACTTAACTTTATGAAATACAGATGTGGTAAGCAATCCTCCTCAGACAGACCCTACTACATCTGTTCTGCTTTGGAATAGAAGTATAATTGAGGATGGATGTGATGAGAGTCATTTTCACAGATGCTCTTCTGATTAGGTGACAAATAACCCTACCCAACTTGGACAATAACCTTGCATAGGCTTTTATCCAACCCTCTCTGGTTTTTTTTTTTCCTTCTAATTTGTAGTTAACAGTATCGACTATTATACACTGAAGAAAACTGCTGACTACATTGGTTTGTTCCAGCTGCCGTTTCAACATATCATAAGT
>NW_008355272.1:5198332-5208402 GCF_000622305.1 Nannospalax galili
GCATAGGCTTTTATCCATCCCTCTCTGGTTTTTTTTTTCTTTCTAATTTGTAGTTAACAGTATCGACTATTATACACTGAAGAAAACTGCTGACTACATTGGTTTGTTCCAGCTGCCGTTTCAACATATCATAAGTCGGGAAGTTTAAACAATAGCAATTTATTTCTGGAGTCTGAGAGTCCAAGTTCAAGATCCCAGACAGTGGGTTCTTGGTTAAGCCCTACTTCTTGATTTGGATGCCCTTGCATGGCCCTTCTCAGGTGCTGGCATACAGAAGGCCTCACTCTTTGGATCCACTGTTATCCTAATTAGCTCTAGAAAGTCCCATGTCCAAATATGATCACATTGGAGGCTATGGTATCAACATAATATTGAAAAGATGTGAACATTTTGTCCATATGATGACAGTGGTAAAATACTTCTTTAAAAAAGGGTGCACACAAGAGTTTAAAGTTCCTCTAAAAAGACAAACATGGGACTGGTTGTACGTATAATGCACAGAATTCTGACTTTTGAAAATTTGATAAGCTCATGACTCATAGGTAAACATTTGTACTACTGACATTTCTAGGGCCGCTATGGGTGGCTCCCCATAATCAGAGAATTCTTATTTGGATGTAATGTCATCATTTTTCCCTCCCCAAATACCAAGTCAATGTTCTACCATTTGTGTTGTCTGTTTTGAAGTGTCATCTCACAGCCTGGTTGTTCAGAAACATTTTCATTGGCCTATGAAAACCTAGGAGGGAAATTAGTCCATAAAATGTGGGCTTCTTCCCTGCCTTTCCTGTGCTCCTCGCACTTCCAAGGTGAGGATTTTCTAGTGTTTGAACCAACACGAGACTCCCAGCATGTCCCTTCAGGGTTGTTCAACCATTGTTGGCCTCAGACTCAGAGTTCACCAACCCAGAGCAAGAGTATTCACCTTTGTTGCAGCCCTTGGGGATTGGTATTTATTTACCAGTATATTTGCGAAAGAGAAAAGTACAGGGGATACATTGGTATGTCATGCCTGGTTTGTTCAAGAAGTGAGAAAAGTGCTGTGCCAGGGGAGTGGTGACCCTTGGAACTAAATTCCACATATGTGGAAAAAAAGTCTGAGTTGTGCAGTGTACCAGGGAATCAACACATCTGGAGGTGGGAATGTCACTTGGCAGGTGATCCAGCTGTGAGAGGACGTGAAGGCTTCACTGTGCTGTTCCTGAGCACAGCTCACTCAGCTCCTGGCAGCCCCTTATTCTGCCTTGTTTTCATGTTTCTTCTTTATAGTATTGGTAACTACTGGAATTGAGGTGCTAGTTCTGAGATTTAAAGGCTGTCTGTGGGCAGCATACCACGTGATGCTCTTTCAGGGAACTTGACTATAGAGTCCACAGCCTCATTTTAAATTTCCTAGAAAAAGGAGGAAGTTGTAAGGTAGCATCAGTGGCACAAATAAGTGCAGCTTGGAATAGAGGATTAAGTACAGTGCGGTTTCCAGTCTTCAAAAGTGAAAATCATGATGGCCAGGGGTGATGGCGCACGCCTTTAATCCCAGTACTTGGGAAGCAGAGCAGGTGGATCTCTGTGAGTTCAAGGCCAGCCTGGTCTACATAGTGAGTTCCAGGCCAGCTGGGGCTACAGGGAGACTGTGTCTCAAAAAGACCAAAAAATAAAAAAATAAAAATCATTTCCTATGTTTCCTATACCATCTCTTTGCTGAATTTATGTCACCCCTCCCCCGGTGTGTGTGTGTGTGTGTGTGTGTGTGTGTGTGTGTGTGTGTGTACAGACATGTTGGGACTTGAACCTAGGGCCTGACACAGGTAGGCAGGCATTCTACAACTGAGCTACATTCCAGCCCCTTTTTACATTTTATTCTGAGAGGGTCTTATTGAATTGCTCAGGTTAGTGTTGACTTTCCTCCCAGGCAGACTTTGAACTTGTGATCCTCCTGCTTCAGTTTCCCAAGCACCTGGGCTGATGGGTTTTCATTACCGTTTTATCTTCTTTTAAAAATATTTCTGTGACAGATTTCCTGGAAGGCCAAATAAATCTTGGACATAACTTTTTACTTTTTTTTCATATGAAACAAATTGCAGTGATTCTGTGACAAGAAGAAGATTGGAGAGGTCTGTCATTGTCCCTGAATCCTGGTTCTGTACCTCCTGTGTGGCACCTGACAAACTGGCTGGCACCGATATGGTTTAGCTTTCTCAGCTATAAAATGATGCAGCAATCCTTATCCCTAACTGGTAGTGCAAGGATGCAGTGGGATGTTGCATGGGAAATGTGTAGTTACAAGTTGCTATGACAAAGTACTTGACCAAAGCAATTTAATAGAGAGTTTATTTGGGCTTGCAGTTCCAAGGTGAATCAGTTCACCACAGTGGGAAAGGCAGGATAGTAGACACATGAAGCCATGTGGTTACACTGTATCAGCAATCCGGAAGTGGAGAAAGAACAGCAAATGATGCCAGGCTATAAAACCCTAAGTCCCCACCCCCCCAATAATTATTTCCTCCAATGAGGTAAAGATGCGCAATCCTCTTAAACAGCTTTGCCATCTGGGAGTCAAGTGTTTAAACTCATAAGCCTATGGAAGACATTTCGTATTTAAACCAGAAGACAAGCATAGTTGTCAAAGCTGTTGATTCATTCTCATACCTCTCAAAGTAAAGGGACTGACCATCTCTGAGCAGTGTTCTACAATCTCATTCTGCATCTTCCTACAGGACACCAAATTAAACTGACAGAAAATACATTTATATTTCAGTGTGTATTTCATGATTTGCATAGGCAAAGGAACTGTGGGCTTCCTGTCTCAGATGAGAACAAGTAAGTGTTATGGTGGCAAGCTCAAAGTAGGTAGTCTAAGGAGGTCACAGCATGAGACCTTGTCCAAGATGTAAATGATTTTTTTTAATATAACAGCACAATAGCCCATCTCCCTGTCATCAGTGATTTCAAAGACCCTATTTCATGACAACTAACCTGAATCTAAATATCTATAAAGGAAAAAAAAGCCTTATCAGCTTGTGCCTAAAGAAAATTGAACTCCATTTTCTACCTAGTGATTTCTATTTCATGGTCACAGTTGAATACTGTACAGAAGATACCTTTATCTTTAGCCTGACTTTTTTCTTCCTCTGCCTTTGATATTATCACATTTGTTATACCATGAATCTGGCTAAAGGCAGCCGCATTTTAAGAAGATAAATAGGAGCAATTGATTTAATGAGAAAAATTAGATGCATTAGAGATCAATTTGCAGACATATTGGTGAACATATTGTATTAGAGAGACATCTCAAAACATTTTTCTCTTATCTAAGCAGGAAAAAAAATCTCCCCATCAGGAAAGAACTCTCTATGCACAGTTCTGGGATGATTCTGCAGCTCAGATCTCATAGATACTGATTTTTCTCCTTACAAGCTGTGTAAATATGGATGGCATTTATAAATTTCCATGTGCCAGAGAATTACAGCTAATGTCTTTTTCATTGCATTTGTTATTATTTTGCTAGCATGCTGAAACAATTTTCTTGAAATTAAATCTCATAAAATATTTGAGAATGTGTCACAGACAAGCAATTGAGAAATACAGATGTGGTAAACTTAAGGGAGAGAGAATAAACACTGTGTACACTGCATTAGAAAGCAACAGCTTGCTCAATAAATAAGTGGACTCTGCTGACTTTTTAAAAATTTAGTAACTCCTCTTCTCTCTCTCTGTCTCTCTCTGTCTCTCTGTCTTTCTGTCTCTCTATGTCTGTCTCTGTCTCTCTGTCTCTCTCTTTCTCCACATGTGTTTGTGCACCATGGTACACATATGGAAGTCAGGAGACATCCTGAGGAGTTGGTTTTCTTCTTCCACCATGTGGGTCCTAGGATTGAGCTCAGGAAGTGAGGTTTGGTAGCAAGCTTCTTTACCTGCTTAGCCATTTTGCCAGCCCTTCAGTCTCTATTTCTACAAAATGTGGAAAGGCTACTTCTTGATATAACAGTCTCAATCAGGCAATGATGTATAACTGTATTCTGAGTAATCTGTATTAAATGCTGGTAGGACTTTATCAGAATGACCGCAGACCATAGTAGTAAGTTCTTTTGATATGATATAAATACTACCTAATTCAGTAAGAAAAGAGAAATTAAGCACCAATTATTCAACACTACTATGTGCCAAGCATGGTGCAAAGTACTTTGAAACTTTTGTATTTCTAAAATTTTATCATATGCCCCAGAGTCAAGTACTATCTCCCTATTATACAGAAAAAAGAGTCCCAGAGAAACAGAGACATTCCCAAAGTCTCATATCTAGGACTTGTCCCCAAGTTAATTCGATTATAGGTCTTGCAGCCATTGTCAAAATTTTTAAATATAAAATTTTAATTTGTTTGAGAATTTCATACATGAGTACACTATAGTTACATTATTATCGCTAGTATGTACATGTATTTAGGGCTGACTATTTGGGACTGGATAATCTATCAGGGGGGTGGTCCCTGGAAAAAACTGATTCTCTCTCCTTCAGCAACCATGGCTGCCCATAGATTTTTAGCTAGGATAAGGGACCTTGTAAAATTTCCCTCATCTTGGTTGGCATGTCAGCTGGTGTTGACATTATGCAGGTTTGTTTGGGAAACCATATTGTGGGCGTTTCATGGATACAGTATCCCTGGCATGTCTAGAAGACTCTTGCAGAATGTGTCTTGGTCCTCTGGCTCTTGTAATATTTCTGCCTCTGTCCATGATAATCCCTGAGCCTTAGGTATAGGAGTTGTGTTGCAGATGTATTAATTGGAGCTGGGAACCCATGGTCACTTATTCTCTGCTCTTGTGGTCTCTATTCTCTACTCTATAGTGGTCTCTATCTACTGCAAAAAGAATCTTCTTTGATGAATGGTGAGAGCTATACTTATCTGTGGGCATGAGGATAAGTGTTGAGAACACAGTTAGAAACCATATTGATTATAGGGTCTGTGACCTCTCTAGCCACAGGTAGTTCATTGCCAAACTTATTAGTGAGTCAATAGAAAAGGTGGATGTAGTATATAGAAATATTTATTATAGACATGCATATAGCATGTGGGTCCTAGGATTGAGCTCAGGAAGTGAGGTTTGGTAGCAAGCTTCTTTACCTGAAAGAAGATTTTTTAAAATTAGAAATAAACTCATAGTTATGCAAAAGTGTCTTCACATTAGTGTTAACTGCTACATTTTAAGGTAGTAAGCTCCTAGGATGCCCCTGTAATAATACTGTTACATTTAGGATGCTGAGAAGCTTCTGACAAATAAATAGAATACAGACTGCCCGTGGTCTTGTAGAAATTTCCATGGATGCTCAGGAGAATCTGTTCAATGACAACTGAAGGCACAGTTGCGGATGTCTTTACCAACAAGTTCCTATTTAAGAGATTCAGCTTCCTAGTTCTAAGGACTATGGTCTTTGCCCCAGGAAAGGAGAGCTTGTAAGACACTGGGAAAATAGCTGTTTTTCAGATTGATTTGGGAGGCTGTGTAAGAAACCTTGGGAGTACTTTCATCTTGGTAGAGAAAGCCATGGCAGCTGTGACTGGTAGAGAGGACAAGGGTCAGGCTGGTGGCAGCAGTTTAAGGGCTTCAGCTGAAGACAAGGGGATGCTGTCTTAGGCAGGAGGACTGACTCTGTCAGGAAGACCAGCAGCATGACTATCCAAGGCTAGCAGAGCAGGAGCAGAGAGGACATGAAAGGATAGATAGGGTATGCAAGAAGAAAGGTTTTGAAAGAGCCAGAGAGATTCTGGGTGATGCTTCAAGAACCTTCAGTAGGAACATGCTACCATGAAGAAAGAGCAAAAAGGATTAACAAGGCTCTGGGTATTTCTTTTTTATAATATTTTCATTGATTTTTGAGAATTTCATACAATGTATTTTGATCATATTCAGACCCCTCCTCATTTCCTCTCAAGTCCATCCTCAGTACAACCCACCTCATTTCATGTCCTCTATTATTTCCTTTTAAAAATATTTTATTTATTATTTTTATTCTAGTGTATGTTTATTGTCTGCATGTGTATAAGTGCACTTGTGTTGTGCAGTGCCCATGGAGGTCAGAAGAAGGTGGTGGATTCCCCTGGAACTCAAGTTATGGAGATCTGTTGTTAGCTATCATGTGGGTGCTGGAATCAAACCTGGGTCCTCTGCAAGAGCAGTCAGTGCTATTAACCACTGAGACATCGCTCCAACTCCTCTATTATTTTCTTTAAGATCTACTGAGTAATTTATGTTCCCTAAACGGTCTTGGGTGTGGGTCCATCACCTGGTCTTGGGTGTGGGTGCATCCTTAAGGAACTGACTTTCCCTCTCCCAGAAGCTGTCACTTGCCAATAGATCCTTAGGTAGGGTTGGGGCTTCTGCCCACCTCCTTGTTCCATGCTGGATTTTTGTCTGACTTGGGTTTGTACAAATCTTGTGGATGGTTTTACAAGCACTGTGAGTTCATATGTGTAACTGCCCTGTTGTTTATGGGAAACAATGTTTCCTTGTAGTCACCCACCACCTCTAGCTCTTACAGTCTTTCTCCTCCATCTTCCAAAATGACCCCTGAGTCTTGCGGGTTCAATATAGATATCCCATTTGGAGCCAAACCCTCAGCAGTCTTATTTTATGTGAGTTGAGCAGTTATGGTCCTTGTATTAATAACCATTTGCTATAAGATGAAGCTTCTTTTGTGAGAGTTGAGAGATGTATTAATCCATGGGTGTAACAATAAATCATTAGGAGTTGGTTTGATACTATGTCCATTTAGCAGGATAATAGTAGTAGATTGTCCTCTACAGCCTGTGACCTATCCAGCCACAGGTTCTTGGTCCTGATAACAGTACCACATATGGGCTCCATATTGTGAAGCAGGGTTTGAATACAATCAGAAAGTGGTTTGTTACCCCCATAACATTCATGCTACTATTGTACAGGTGGGCATATTTTGCCAGGCTCATTGTCATTGTAGCCCAGGGGGTTCAGAGCTAGATAAATTTGATGATCACTGTTCTTCTGCTGATGGCACACAAAGTACCTTCCAGAACCATGAAAGCTAGAGCAATAAAGATGAAGCTCTGAGGTCAGGACCAGCTTGGCTTCTCCATGTTTGTTCTATGGCCCACATTTGCAGTGTCTTCAACAATAATGTCTTACTCTCGAGTTCTGTCAAGTAACCAAAAACAATGGCAATAGCCAGTATTGTGAGATGATGTATAGGATCTCCCTGGTCAACAGCTCCAAAAGAGGAAGTCCATTCCTGGCACTGGACTTTTTTTTTTTTTTTCTAGCCTTTGATGTCTGGTAAGGGCATAGTCTCCTCCATTATAGGGTAACTCAATTTAAACACTTTTTATATATGTATATATTTTAAGAAGCATCTATAAGCACCTAAGGCATGCCTTTCAAAAGTCCTTTAGTGTTAGTTATTCCTCCCTGTACTCCCTCCTCTGCTCTGTCCTCCCATTTCCCACCTCATTTAGCCCTTCCAATTCCATTATTCCCCTCTCGTTTATATCACTGCATTTTATCTCCCCTCCCAGGCAGCACCCACCCTGCCCCTCATTAACTTCCTGACCTCTATGGATTTTCCAGTGGAAGCACACACATGTAAAGTTTCAAAGCTGGCATCCACATATGGGAAGGAACATGAGACATTTGTCTTTCTCAGTCTGGGTTATTTTATTCAGAATGATTATTTCCAGTTACATCAATTTACCTGTGAATTTCATAATTTAGTTTTTCTTAACAGCTGAATAATATTCTACTGTGTAACTGTACTACATTTTCATTATCCATTCATTAGATGATGGCATCTAGGTTGTTTCCATTTCCTGGCTATTGAGAAGAGAGCAGCAATGAACATGAGCACGAATCTCTGAGGTAGGATATAGGTTCCTTTGGATATATGATCAAGTGTGGTATTGCTGGATCATGTGATAGGTCTATTTCCATAGTGGCTACACCAGTTTGTATACCCACCAGCAGTGAATAAGTATTCCTTTTCCCCCACATCTTCACCAACATTTGCTAACATGTTTTTTTTCCTTAGCCATTCTGATTGCATAAGATAAAATCTCAAGGTAATTTTTGCATTTCCCTAACAGCTAAAGGTGTTGAACATTAAAATATATATATATTTCTCATTAATTTGCATTTCATTTTTTGAGAACTTTCTGTTTAGTTCCTTGCTTCAATTTTCAATTGGGCTTTGATGTTTAGTTTTTTGTATTCTTTGTATATTCTAGATACTGCTTTCTGTCAGATATAAAGCTAGTAAACATTTTTCTCCATTCTGTAGGCTACCTCTTCATTTGAATTATGGTTTCTTTTGCCGTACAGAAGTTTTTTAGTTTCATGTGGTCCTATTTGTCAATTGTTAGTTTTAATGCTTATAATATCATAGTCCTATTCAGAAACTTCTTTCCTGTGCCTATAAGTTCCATACTTTCTCCTCTATCAGATTTAGGGTATCATGTTTTATGTTGAGGTCTTAGAGTCATTTGGATTTGAGTTTTGTTCAGGGTGAGAGATATGAATCTACCTTTATTTTTCTATATGTAGGTAACCAGTTTTTCAGTATCATTTGTTGAACATGGTTTCTTTTCTCCAATGTATATTTTTGGTCTCTTTGTCAAAGATTAGGTGGTTGTAAAGGTGTGGGCTTAAAATCTGGGTCCTCGGGGCAGGAGAGATGGCTCAGCGGTTAAGAACACTGGTTGTTCTTGCAGAAGACCCAGGTTAGAATACCAGAACCCACATGGCAGCTAACAACTGTCCGTAACTCCAGTCCCAGGGGATCTGACAACCTCTTCTGACCTCTGTGGGCATTGCATGACACCTACATGCAGGAAATACATGAACACATATAAAATAAAAATAAAAATCTGGGTCAATTCTATTATATAGATCAGGGATTATGATGCCCCCAGCTCTTCTTTGATGGTTCAGGATCATTTTCCTATCCTGGATATTTTGTGTTTCCATATGAAATTTGAGATTATTTTTTATTTATAATATTATTTAACAATTCTTCAAAATAGGTCATTGGTATACTCTTTGATTAGAGAGTAATCAAGACAAGGGAAAATGATCTCATCACCAAGTCTTTCCCGGGTATTATATCTGATGGTATCTTCCGTACCATTGTCATACATAAGAATCCTTGAGATTTTGTACAGACTTATTTTTTCATGTCCTTATTATTTGATTTTATAAAAATATGAAAAGCAAGTTTTATTGATGACTAAGGTGATTTGAGTAATAACAATGATAGTAAAGATTAATATTTTTCCTCATGTGTATGTGTTTGTGTGTGTGTGTGCGTGCATACGTGCGTGCATGTGTGTGTGTGTGTGTGTGTGTGTGTGTATACACGTACATGCATACCAGAAATCAACCTCAGGTCTCATTTATCTTGGCTTTTTGAGCTAGAGTTTCTTACTGGGACCTGAAGTTCACTGATTAGACTAGTTTGGCTGGTCAGTGAACCCCAAGAATTTGCCTTTCTCCACCTCCCCAGTGCTGGGATTATAAGCCCATGGCACTGTGCCCAGCTTTTCACATGGGTCCTGGAGACTGAACTTAAGTTCTCATGCTTGTGCAGCAAGCACTTCACAACTGAGATGTCTCTCCTACCCCAAGATTAACATTTTTTGAGTGCTTATGTACACCAGGAATTGTTCTAAGTAGCTTCTGTCTGTTCCATCACTTAGTGCCTACAATGATTTTATAGAACAAGGATGGCTGTTGTTCCTGTCTTTTAGATGAAGCAACAGGGAGCTGCAGGGCTGCAATTGTCATGCAAAGTCATTCAATTGCTATATGAAAAGGCAAGCATAAGAATCTAGATAGTCTCCATCTTAAATGTAGCACTCCATTGCATTTTTTCTCTCCTCATGACTCTAGATACTGATCTTTGGTTGGAGCCTGTGGTGGTTTGAATGAAAATGTCCCACATAGGCTCCAAGTATTTGGACATTCTGTCCCCAGATGATGGTGCTGTTTTGGGAAGTTTTAGAAGGTGTGGCTATCCTGGAGGAAGCACGTCACTGGGGGTGGGCTTAGAGAGTT
>NW_008355272.1:5209550-5225900 GCF_000622305.1 Nannospalax galili
AGAGAGTTCTTAAGCCTTGCCAGATCTCCAGTTGCTCTCTTGTTTCCTGTGCCTGCATGATGATGTGAGAGCTTAGCTTCTGTGTGATGATGTGAGAGCTTAGCTTCTGCTGCTCCTGCTCCAGCCACCTCCAGCCACCATGCCTCCCTGCCATGATGGACTGTAATTCTCCTGGAACCATAAGCTCAAATAAACTCTTCCTTCTATAAACTGCTTGGGACAGTGTTTCTATCACAGCAACAGAACAGTGACTAATACAGAACCAGTGTTGAAAATGGCTCTAACAACCTCTTGCTCCACAGGGAGATAAGTGAGTAGGTAAGTCCTGAAAAATCCGTCCCACTAACAGGCCCTTGTTTTATGGTTTAATCTGTAAAAGTATGAAAGAAAGACTCATTGGTGAATAAGGAAATTTGAGTAATAATGATGTCATTTAAGTCCTTTGAACGCTTTCTCAAGTTATAACACATTTTCAATGTAAGATAGGTCCTTAAATGGGCAGTGTCCCATGTGATTCCATAAAAGTTGCTACCTTACTGGGATATCTGAATTTAATTTTTTAAAAAATTATTTGAATATTTCTGTAGGCTGTAGTTCTTTGTAAATACTATTAAGCAGTACATTTTATCCTTTAAACAAGAATATTAGCTATTCAAATAATAGTGTGAAGATTGTTAGAAGAATGTTTAAAATAATCTAATTTTGAAATTTCTGGTAATATCTGGGAATACTGATTAATTATCCCTGAATCTCAAAGAGTAATATTGCAGGAATTGGAAAACACTGAGAAACTTGCTTTGTTCACTGTATGCTATAATTCTTAAATGTATTAGTGTTGCTGAATAAATGTCATTTTTTTTTGAAAAACAATCTTCACTGAATACACAAACATATAGGAAGAAGATAGTTTTTTAATAAAATAATGATGATAGCAATATTAATTTTTTGCAATGCTGGGAATTAAACCTACATTGGTACATATCTCCTACACCTCAGGATGGTGTGTTGTTTTTCTCTTTCCTATCCCATCTATGTTCAGAGACCTTTCAGGGGTGCACATCACCTGACAGGTTCACATTTGCTATGTGTATTAGTCACTTTTCTGCTGCTGTAATAGAAACACTGACCAAAGCAAATTATAGAAGAAAGAGTTTATTTGAGCTTACAGTTCCAGGGGAATTACAGTTCATCATGGCAGGGAGGCATGGTGGCTGGAGGTGGCTGGAGCAGGAGCAGCAGAAGCAAAGCTCTCACATCATCACACAGGCACAGGAAGCAAGAACGCGACTGGCGATCTGGCAAGGCTTAAGAACTCTCTAAGCCCATCCCCAGTGACATGCTTCTTCCAGCACAGCCAAACCTTCTAAAACCTCCCAAAACAGCGCCATCATTTGGTGACAAAGTGTCCTAATACTTGGAGCCTATGTGGGACATTTTCATTCAAATCACCATACTATGGATCAGCTGTTTGAAAGATGCTTGAGTTTGACTAGAAGAAAAGTAATCTGACAATGGACAGGTTTTACAGGCAAGTTCCTAGGACCCAATGGGGCCAGTGTCTATCACTCAGGGTACAGGAAGTTTGAAATGAGGTTTTTAAAAAGTGATGAATGTGAATGAGTGCTGAGGTTAAAAAAGGAAAGACAAACAAAAAGGATCTTAACCACAGTGGCAGAGGAAGGGCTTAAGGCAGTGATGGGGACAAGTGATCACTGGGAGCCAAAAGATATAGTTAAAATAGTGCAAGTTCTAAAAGAGGTACCCTGGAGGCGAGTTAGGCATGGATGTAAAGGGCGAGAAAAAAAATGGGCGGATGCTGTAAAGATCACACTGGCATGGAGAAGTACCCTGTTGTACTCCAGCAATGATTTCTGAGAAATGTGGGGCCAGTAGGTACCTATCTGGAATGAGCAGCCTCATCGAAAGCCCCCTTCTAGAAACATGTGAGAACCTACTGCATGTGAGGCACTGGCCACATATCATGCATCCTGCATCTTTCCTGTCTGTGTAGGTGGGCTCTGTAGTTTTAATTTTACCAGAAAGGACATAAAACTCAGAGAAGGCATACTAGGCACCAATGTTCCTTAGGCTAATGATGCCATCAGCACCCACCGTATCCTAGTGGCATTCATTTGCTCTTGGAAAGGGTGGTTGTATTAGTTACTTTTCCTGTGATAAAACACCATGACCAAAGCAACTTATAAAAGGAAACATTTATTTAAACTTACAGTTCCGGGGTGAGAGTCCATAATGATGATTGGAGGCATGGTGATAAAAATGGCAGGAGCAGAAAGTTAAGCAATCACATCTTCAAGCAGGCACAGAAAGAACTGGAAATTGGCAAGCTTAAGAACTCTGCAGGTCACTTATACACCTCAGTGACCCCCCAGTCATCTCTATAAGTAAGGTCAGTAAATTCATTTGTTCCCTGGGAAAACTTTAATCAAACATTGGTTTGACACCAGGAAAAGAATTCTCACAACAGATGGAAAATTTATTTTTTTAAAAAAATGAGAATGTAAACTATGTTAAAAGAATATGGAATGGAGATATTTTCCAAAATAGAAAAAATGAGAAAGACTAAGCAAGAGATGAAAGTCTGTGTAGGTTTGCTATGATATAGAAAGGATGAGACAAAAATAATATACACATAATCTTAAATTTTGTAAGGTCATAGTTTAGTCAAATAGTTTAAGGAAGAAATATATGTCTAATCAACGTTTATCTAAGAATGTTTGGTTTTGCCCAAGCTTTATATAGCATATGGTAATTAAAAATACTGGACTGTTGGAACTAATCTTCTTGGACATTTAACAGCTGTACTTTGAGGCCTGTACTAATCTGGTCAGTGGGACTTAAAGGACAGTTTTTGCTCCTTTCCCTCCAAGATCAACTAAGTTCCAGGGGACTATGGAGTGTTTCTGAAAATGTCCTTTAACTGTGGTGAGTCACCCGCACTGTTCAGGGAGGCCATGGAGACCCTACCAGATGGACTTGAACCAGTGTTTAGTTTAAAAAGAGGAAGGTCAACTCATAGGAAACATTTCCTCTATGCTTCCAAGTGAAGCCAGCTATGGTCAAGCAGGATCTTTGACTTATCTTCACATAGATTGAAATGGTAAAAGAAAGGATCCAGGGACTCTTCCCAAGCCCATGTGACCTCTGAGGATCAGATCCTCAAACGACATTAAGAGTAAAAATAAATTGGTTTATTTGGGCCAACTGTATGTTCTTATACACCCAAAAGGAAAGAATAACCTAAGATTAAAGTGATCAGTATATTTAAGAGTTCAAGGGATTACACTTTGCAGATATTAGGCTTAAGTCCATATAAAAAGTTATTTAGACAATTATCTCTCATTGATGATTTTGTTTCTAAGGAGAAAGTGCTGCTCAGATGTAAGAATTCAAATCTTGGTCTCCAATATTGCAGTGGCCACCTGCAGCTAAGGGAGATAACCCAGTATTGTTCTAAATTTGTTTCCTCCCCCTATCTAGAAGCCTTTGGGAGGGAACTGACACTGATTCTAGTCCAACAGCTATTGAAGTGCCTGAAAACAAATCCTGAATCTACTGCTCTAGAGTTCAGCCTTGGAAGACAAAGGAAAAATAAGGAGGAACCCAACAAAGGGATGCTTTTGGAAACTCTCATCAAGAAATCCCGATGGACTCTGATATGAACATTTGAACTTTGCCCTGTTCTGACTTTTTTCTGGTTCCCTGTCCTAGAACTTGTAATGCTAATTACTCTTGCCTTTACTTCTCCTTCACATCCCCTATTCACCAGTGAAGGACTTTCTTTTCTCCCTACAGATAAGAATTATGCAATTTGGGAGTCTTTTGGATAGACCCACGGAAGGGGTACCCCAATTGCCTCCTGCAGTGTGGTTCATCATGGAAGAAGGCAGAACAGACTGCTTCCTGATTCCCTATTGGCAATTTGGGTAACCCCATCAGAGGACAGCGTGATAAGAACAGGAGGTAGGAATTGGCTAGGCAGTAAGGGTAAAAAAAGACCCCAAAGAAAAGTAGCCAGTTTCTTGGCTAAAAGTCAAAATGTCCTTGGGTCTCTTAGTAACATACTCTGTTCCAAACTCCAAAAATGTCAAAATTATTTGGGAGCTCTTATCTAATCCATAAAATATTTAGGGTTACCTCTTCAGAGAAGGGAATGTTAGAGTAGCAAAAAGCCCTATTAAAAAGAAGGAAGGAAAGAAAGAAAGGAAGAAAGAAAGAGTACACAAAGTTGTCAGAAAAAAGTGATGGCAGGATATGGGAGGTGTTGGAGGGGAGGGAGTCATCATGAATTTGATCAAAACACCTTATATGCATGTATAAAATTCTCAATAAAGTTTTTTTAAGAGTTAAAAAAATGGTAATAAATAAAATATTTTTTAAAATAAGAAAAGGTACTCTCAAAGGCTGCCTCAGTTACATGCTTCCTTTAGCCTGGTCATACCTTCTAAGACCTCTGAAAACAGGGCCATCAACTGGGGACAAAATGGCCAAACACTTGGAGCCTATGGGGAACATTTTAATTCAAACCATCCCAGATGGCCCCTTTCACATCCTGTAAGGAAACACTGACCTCAGCAACCTACCTCTTATAAATCAGCTGCATAAATCCTCTCAGATGTATGTTCACATCTGTTCTCTACCAAACTTTTCTATCGATGAGTCAAACTGCTGACTTTCACACCAGATGCGCTGTTTCAATATATGTCAGGAGAGTACCTGGAAGCTGAAAAAAGAACTCAGTTACACAGACTCAACCATATAAAATTGCCAGCATGTGACCATTTTTACTTATGAAAATAGCAGTTTCACATTTAATCTAATGACATATACCCAGATCATAAGTGATTTTTTTCATTAAAGAAATTGGGCTGAAACTATTTTAAAGACTTTGATGTTTCTTAGACTGAGTACCTGCAGCACTTCAGTTTCATAAAGGAGCAAGTGCATTAAACAACCTGAAGTCTTAACTCTTGTCGCATTCAGTTATAATCATTCATCCATCCATCCATTCAACAACTATGTTCTGAAGGCCTGCTGTCTGTGAAATACTACATTAAATCATGGGAACAGTAGGTTTAATCATGTCTTAGAGAGAATTTTTAATCAATGCATTTGTGGACTCAAGAGATTAAGTTGTGATTAAGCAATATAAAAAATGATCTCACTCCCAGACAGTAACCCAGCATAGAACTGGGAAAATGAACAGCAGACCCCATTCTTATCTAAAAGAATATTGACAACTGATTGCTGCTAGATGAGGAACAACTGATCTTCCTAAAACAAGGATCTCTAGATAGGCTGACTAGCTTTCAGTGGATGGACAAGCACTGGGGAATGGCTGGGGGCACCGACAACACAGTGGACAGTAACAGGGATGACAGAGTATATGGGCTCCAGTGTGGGGTGGGGTGGGAGGGTGCCATTTGGAAAGTGGGTATATAGATGAATAAGATTGTTTGGTGGGAAGTGGGTGTATAGTTGAATGAGATGGTTTGGGATATTCTGTATGATACACACACACAAAAAATCAATGACTAAAAAATGAGTTATATTTGAGGAGGAAGCATAAAAATTTTCTTCATGTTAATTAGTAGAGATGATAAACATTACCACTGAAATCTACCTGAAGACTTTTTATCCATACTCAGGTGCCAAGGATCTGAGTGTAACCGACTGTGACTAGTAATAATCAGATACATAGAGATTAGAGACACATGTGCAAACATCTAAGTGTTAGTAGCTTTAAAAATGAGTCTTTCTTCAGGAAACATTATATTTTAAAATGAAATGGAGAACTTTTTAAAAAGTTAAAACCTCATTTGATTTTATGTCTTACAGGGTTTATTCTGAGTTCAATATTGTGTAACTATATTAATTCAACTGTGAACCTAAAAATTTAGAGTCACTTTTGAAAGAGGTGTATCTTTGCTCTGGAAATTGTTATTGAATATGTTAAAGTGGTAGTGAAATGCTTCTTCTAATCATGTGGTTAGTAAATAAAAAATGATCTAGTATTTAAAGGAGAGAATGATGTACATGTTTGAAGATGCACTATCAGAATCTCCTATTCTCCAAACAAGTGATGGCCAGCTTTGGAGCTTTTGTACACAATTTTTTATTAGAATTCCATTGCAAGGATATGCCATTGCCAACGAAGTCAGGCTGTAAAACAGAATTTCCCAGTGCACAATTTGGAAGATTACAGGTGTGATGGATGCCTGAGGTGTTCAGTTATTTTCCCTCTATTGTTTTCTCACTGCTAGAGGAATGGAAGCATGGCTAAACCAGTCATAAGTAATTCACTAGCATTAGTCATCACTTTATGTATATGTATATATCTATATTTATGTATATATTTATGTATATATATTTATGTATATATATGTATATATATGGAAAGTTATAAGAGCAATCTGATGCTAATATGGGTCTCTAAAACACAGAAATATTGTCTGGAGGAACTCATACAGTCACTCAAAAAGCTAAAAGAGGTTGAGATAGAAATTCTACCCTGTTTCATAATTCCTGGACTTTTTTTAGAGATGGTGTTAAAGGGAGGTTTTTCCTCAGCATCAGTACACAGGGCAGGAATTTGTTTGCAGTGTCAGTGGAACTCCCCATCACCTCTCCCCTCTTGCAAGGGTCCTTGGTGCTTTCTCAGTTTAACTTCGAATGTGATGAAAATCCACCCCAGAAGATGGTCAGGTAATTCAATCTCTTTTCACAATAGCCTTCTTTCATTGGAACATTTCAGCAGAGATTTTCAGGTTCATGAAGTATGCATAAGCAAGTGAGTAGGATTTCAAGTTCTGGCTACTGGTTGGCTGTATTCCATCCAGGTAGATATTTAATTAAGTCGAGAAAGTCAGTGTACTCTCCATCAGGCAGCAAGCATGTTGTAGCATAAACCATTTACTATCTGGGCCATCAGGTATCAGAAGTTAAAAATGAGTTAATGAGTTTTAGTGTGAAGAGAAATGGAATAAATGGAAAGTGGGCCAATGACTGACTCAGCAACTCCTTTTGATGACAAGAAGGCTATTTTTCAAAATTCTCTCAAAAGAACAAGTGGCTCCCATTACAGGTATCAAACACTGTAATTGAATCAAAGTCTCTAACTGAATCTTCCCTTGCAATGTCATACTGCAACCTGTTTGCTAGTCAGGGCAGATATCTCCCCTGCAGACATGGCTATACAAAGGCTTGGCATGCTGGGGGTGGGAGGGCAGGGGTGGGGAGATCTGAGGTGACTTGCATCGAACCTCCCTGTGAATAATGACAAGAATCTGACTCATGTAGGAAAAACAGGGTATATTTGCAAGAATTTGCTTTCTGTCAGTTCTGGAAGGTGATAGTTGAATAACAGCTTTGTAAGTGCCTTATCTTTCACAGAACACTGGAGATATACAAATATCCTGTGGACTAGGGACCTGGTCCTCACAGAGTATAGAAGCTGGTGAAAGGAAAAAGCCCGAATCCCAGAGAAGATGTCTCTTAGGAAGAAGCTAAAGAAAGATATGAGAGTGTTTCAGTCCTTCTATTACAACAGGGTTCAGAAGACAGAGGGATGACCTAAGGCTAGGAAAGTCTCGAAAGCTTTGTGAATACAGTGGGATTGAAGTATTACTTTATAAAATGAGGGAGACTTAACCAGGGAGAGGAGAAGATTAATCACAGTGAAACTCAGCAAGAATCCACTGGTGTGGTGGGGCAACAGATGGAGCTCAACTTTCTAGAATAATTACTTTTAGAAAGTGTGGTAGGAGATAGACTAGAAAGGTTACCCAGGGCCAGTTTGGGGGTATGTTCAAATGAAAGGCTATAGAATTAAGGATTTATTCTGTCTGTCATTGGCAGCTATTTTACATTTTGAACAGAATGTTAGCAACCGAATTTACAGCTGTGTGAGTTGTACATTGGAAGTGGAAGGTGTTTGCGAAGTTTTACCACCTGCACTGTAGGTTTTGTGAATGCATCAAAGGGAAAAGTTACTCTGAGAGCATTCTAGGCCAAGCAGTGTGGCTTTTGAACTAGAACTCATCTAGGAACATGGGAATGGGCCAAAAGGAAGATGCCCAGGAGTGAGTTCGGGAAAAGAGATAGATGTCAGCTTGAAAAGAGTTGGGAGGCTTGAGGCTGCCAAGCAGGCCAGTATGAAGGACATAGTCAGAGGGCCCAGGATACTGAGAGCAAAGGTAGGAGAATCATAGAATGAGACAGAACAGAGGAGGATGTGACAAGCACAGGGACCTAGGAAAGAGAGTCAGGAGAGGGAGGAGTCAGTGATGAATGACACTGTCCAGGACAGTTGCCACAGCTCTGTGCCATCCTAGGCCGGGCTGGATCTGATGGAGGAAGAGAAGTTCTTAATCTCACTAGTTCCTCAACGACATTGAAAAGAACAGTCTGTGCAGACATGGGGCCACTGGTGATGCCCAGATATGTGTCATAGGTTCCTTATCCCCAGAGCCTGCCTGTGCTTGCTTGTACATCCTTTCTCTTGAGTACTCAATCTCCTGCTTCCTCTGAGAATATCTCTGCACATACCCACTTCCATCCTGTTCCACTCTTGCCTACTCTTTCCTTACCCCACCCCTTACTATTCTAAACCTTCCCATCTTTCCAGCTTTGCCTATGCCCATCATATTCTCAATTTCTACCCTAGTTCCACCTTACCTGTCTCACTGGGCTTCTCTTCCTGCAGCTACAAAAACCCCGGGCCTGTCTACACAATGTACGTAACTTTTGTCATGCATTGCCTTTCTTTTCCTTCTATGTTTCACTTTCTTTTTTTAATGTGGATAAAATGTGGCAGGGAAAACTACTACCAAGTTTGGACTCCAGTGGTCTGGACAGATTCAGATATCACTTTATATGGAAGGAAAAGGAACTGCTCTTCTGCTCCCTGAAAGTTACAGAACTGACTCTACTGCACTGAACTGACAACAGATTAACAAAAAAAGTCACACAATTTTGTTATATGCAGGTCAGGGGGGAAATAAAGAATGAAAACTGAGCACCTCTTAATCAAGTGATCTTAAGAAACTGTGTGCCTTCTGCATGGGAATAATTTAGGGGAAGAATAAATTATCGGGGGAGGGCATATAAATGGGTCAGAAGAAGAGACAGTAGTCTGAGACAAAGTTCTTCAGGGCTTTGAGTGTTGGGTTTCTTCCTCTTGTTGAATAAATTTTCCCTGTTTGATGTGATGAGAGGGAGCAGACTGATGATAACACATTCTTTCTGGAAGAACTCTCCTTATCCAGGTAACAGAGCTTCCAAGGGAACCTTTCCTTCAGCTTCTACAGTCAGAGGAACTGGAGGACGCCCCCTCAGTTCAAAGAACTCAACATGTCAATACATGTGACACCTTAGCCCAGAAGCCTCTTACTGACCGATCTCCCAGAACGCTGGGTTTCTCATCAGAAAAAGTAGAGTCAAGTATATCACCAAAGATAAAGTGAGAAAAATCTTGTGCAAATGCCTGGTCTGTCAGAGGTGCTCACTCAGTAACACTGATCTTTCTGAGCTTCTCTTTTTTTTTTTAAAAAAATTATTTATTATTATTTTTTAACAGATCATAGGGTAGGGGTTTATTTACAGAAGAGTGGGTGCCCCACATTTACGGCTGTGCTGTAAAGTCCACACTCAAATACAGATCCTGTAACCTCCTGACAGCTGCATAAAATGGTGAGAGAGGTGCCTCTTGGTGCTCTTGGCTTATATATCATTTGCCCCCCCCAAATGCAGCTAAGGTTGACTGATTGGGTGGGAGGGGTAACTCACTCCCCCCTTGACTTCTTGATGAGAATGGAAAGGACGTGTGACTATAGCTTGCTGGCATAGTGGTTGGAGAACATTTCCAGTTAACACTCCACCCCTTCCTCTGGCTCTTACATTCTTTCCACCAGCCTCTTCCTCAAAAGTCTCTGAGCCTCGGAGGGGGCGGTAGGTGTGGGATAACATTCCTCCTCCCATTGTGGCAAGGCACTGAACTTTTAGGTCTCTGAATACTGTGTTTTCCATGGGCTATTGGCCGGTTTCGGTGGGAATCCATCTATGATAAAAACACACAGCAAGAAGCAAGAACATCTAAACAGTGGCTGCTATAATAACTTAACCTATGGGTGTAGACACAAATGCTTGGTTGGTACTTTAGCAGGTGCATAATTTCTGTCTAACAAAGCAATTGCAGTGACTTCCCACTGGGGCCTATATTCTCCCCTGCCACGGGGGGTTGGCCTGGTCTATGGTACAGTAAGCGAATGGGAATTATACCCAATTGAAAATTTGCTGGTTGTACATACACTAGACAGTCCACTATTACTGTAGCAGGAACATCTTGTTTGGTATGTTGGTAGTATAACACATGGGGTCCATCATTGAGGAGAATTATAGGGGACTATTCTTCCCTAGTCATCTGCATGTTGCCTTTTGGCACCGTTAAAGCTACCCATCCATTGGCAGGGAGTTTCCAGCTTACTCCAAGCCAAGCTTGATTTCTCCTTCTCCTACACTCACATCATGCAGTGTCTTTAGCAATAGGGTTTTTCTGTCCACTTCCAGTGTACAACCAACATTATTGGCAATGGCCTTTTTTATTTTGAGAACCTCTAGTGTCCCTCACTAGAGGGACAACCCACCTCTGGCACTGGGATTTTCATTTAACAACCTTATTGCTTCTGGAAGGGCTTTCTTCCATCCCAGTAGGGTTGCTTAAGGCTTTTTTTTTCTTTAACTGTGTATCTGTAGAACTTTAGAACTTCCCCCCTTTATTTCCATATTCCCATAGTTATTTGTATAGCCCCCCCCCCACTTAACTGTCCTCTTTTTACATGTTTCTCCCTTGATAACCCCTTTATCCTACTAATCTTTTCTCTCAGGTTTCTTCTTTCCCTCTACCCCCCTGTTCTCTTTCCATATTTCTGGTCCCAGTGGTTACATTAGGATATGTACTCACTTATAAGGATTTGGTGCTAAGATCCACAGATGAGGGAGAACATACATCTTTTGTTTCTCTGGGTCCATTACTTCACTTAGTATAACAGTTTCTAGATCCATCCATTTACCTGCAAATTTCATGATTTCATCTTACTTTACTGATGGTCTTCTACTCTTAGACTCTCAGTGGCTAGCAAGTAGGGCTTCATAAGGCATGTCTTATTTATTGACTTCATTTTTCTCCTGTCTCCAGTAGGAGCTGAACATTTTCAGTGCAGGGTCCTCTCTGGCTATAGCATGCAGAGTCATGTGTACATCTGCTAATTCGATATTTGTTGAATAAATGGGAAGCGTGTTTAGGAAAATGAGGGCATACTCAACTGAGAGCTGAGTATGATTTTATACTGTGTGTGACTAGAGAGGCTTAAGACTAATTGCTCTGTTTTTTGTCCAGAATGGACCTGGACTGAGATTCTCTCTACTATCTCAATACAAGTTCTGGTTTTTATATTTAATAAAGTTGGTGCTGGATGATAATTTAATTGATAAAGTCTATAAATTCAGGAGTACCTGAGTTCAATCCTTCTAACCCATGTTAAAAAACAAACCAAAAAAGCCCCCCAAACAAAAACCTGGGCATGGTGGCTCATGCTTGTAATCCCAGTGACAGGGAGGCAGAGATTCGTAGATTCCTGGAGCTTGCTGGTCAGCCAGCATTGCCTATTTGGTGAACACCCCCCCACACATATACAATAAATAAATGTAAAAACAGAAAAAGCTGAGGTGAGTGGCAACCAAGGACAGTTGAGGTTGTCCTCTGGCCTCCAAATGCATGGACATCCATGTTACCTGAAACATACATACAACCCCCTCCACCAGAGATGTATCAGAAAAGCCTCAATAAGAGAGAAGTAATCCAATATTCAGAGACACATAAGCCATTCCTTTACAACCTGTCGAATCTGTGCTGCAAAAATCATCCATGTGTTTTCTACAGTGACAAAAACAACACATTTGACTTTCCTATAGTGTATTAAACCACACCAGCAAAACAGCTGCCTCATGACAGATGATTGATAGGCATTTCCCTTGACAGCCTCTGGCACTGAAATCTCTCCTCACTCCAGTCTCCAAAGGTAGCTGAGAGAGCAGCTAAATTAGCCAGCCTGCTCCCCTGACATCATGCTGAACAGGCCTAGGCATGCTGTACCATAAAAGACATAACATTCAATTGACCTTTAGCTTATCTATAAAAGCAGAATGGGCTCCATGGACCCTGATCCACTAAGGAACTATTTCAGAGAAATTTATTTCCTTTTACTATCCATAAAAATAAATTGCTCCTCACAAAAAGGAGACAAAAATACTCTCTTCCCCCAATAAGATTATTATGAAAGAGTGTTTTCTCCGAGCAGTCATTACTAGGTAGCATACTGTCATTTTTTTTTATCCTGCTGTACTGCCCCACTCAGATTTGCTGAGGATACAGAAGGAAGGCTCCTGAGGCTGAGTCTTCCTATTTTTCTGATACTGTGATGGAGTCAAATGTTTCTAATGTGGGTGAACTTTTTCTTAGCATTGGTCTGCAGTTTTTGCCTTTTGTATAGGGCAAAACCTGAGATGTATACAAACACTTTAGACAAAGGAAAGTGCTATGTCTGAACAGAAATGTGCATAAACACACACAGGTGCTTACACTGTGTGGGATCCATGCATTGCTGTAGTAGAGGTGTGAAGAAGTTCCACCATAGTCCCCCAAATATAAATGTTCCCTCCAGCTCCAGGATTTGTCACTGATCTTTATTTTAGTGTCTGTGACACATGATTGAGCTGATGACTGGTCAGAATGACTTCACTGAATGCTGTCTGTGCCCCCATTGAGGCCAAGAAAGAGATTAACTTCAGTACTGACCTCTTGTTCTTAGAGGGGGGTGTATGTTCTAAGACCCTAAGTAGATGTCTAAAGCCTTGGATAATACAAAATCTACATATAGTGTATGTTTTCATATGCATCCATGGCTATGATTAAACTTAGTCTGTAAATTAGGCACCATGAGAATGTTACAATTCAAATTATATGAATATCCCTTAACACAAATTACTTAAAACTTATGAATTGTTGATTTCTGTGTTTTTCTAGCTAGTGTGTTTGTAACATTATTGACCATATATAACTGAAATTGCATCAGGTAAATGTAGATGAGGAAGGATGACTGTGCTGTGTCAGTATCTACTTAGAGAACCCCATCATAGGCCTTCACTGTGGGTTGTTGTCCTTTTGAAAACAAAGAAATTGGGGTTTGAGCATGTAAGCCACTGAACTGAGATCCCACTGCTCAGGTCAAGCAGAGATGGAAGGGTCTCTTTTCTTTAGGCTGTGGAAAGTCCTATTCAAGAGCAATGTGGGGATGGGTGACAAACAAAAGGTTTGACCACATACAGTAGCCGTGTAGCAAGGGAAGAGGAGCCTGTTATCCTCTAGGTGAACTAGGGCTATCTTGTCAGAGTACTTGAAATGCATTTGAGGCCAAAGGGGAAAATATTCTTTCTCATAATAGGTTGTTGCCAGCAGAACCCTAGATTTCCATGAATGTAAGATGAGGAGAAGAAATCTGTACGTTTCATTTTGCTTATCTGTGTGTAAGTATATACACTGTGTGCATTTGGCTGGGGGTAACACATACCCATGTGTTCAAGTGTGGAAGACAGTGGTCAACACCAAGTGTCTTCCTTTATTGCCCTTCACTTATTTTTTAAAATTTTTACTTATATTTGTTTTATGTGTATGAGTGCTTTGTCTGCATGTAAGTACATGCATTCATGTATGCAATGTCTGGAGGCCAGAAGAAGGCATCAGATCCTCCTGGAACTGGTGTTGTGGATGGTAATTAGCTGCTATATGGGTGCTGGGAACTGAACCTGGGTCCTTGGCAAGAGCAGTCACTACTTTCAACCACTGAGCTATCTCTCCAGCCTCCTTTACCTTATTTTTTGAGACAGTCTCATTGAATATGGAGGTCATCAGTTGGATACACCACTGGCTAGCAAGCCCTAAGGATCCTCATGTATGTTTCTCCTAGTGCTGGGGTTACAGAGACAAACTGCCACATCCAGTTTTTTTATGTGGGTGCTGGGGTTCTGAATTCAGTTCCTCATACTTTCACACTGAATCCTTTACCCACTGAGCCATGACGCCAGTCCTCACCCTACTTATGTCTAACTATATGTGTATTTAAGAACTAGAAAAATGCTTGTAAGCACAAGGGAGTATCTAAGCATCACCCATCATCTGCAGGCTAATAATTTAAATGTTGAGGAAAACTTGTGTAGCTTTGAATTAACTTACTAGATTTTGACTACACAGAATGTACTTTTTAAAGTTTATTTTTTCTGGGCATGCATTTAATCCCAGGACTTGGGAGGCAAAACAGTTGGATATCTGTGAGATGGAAGCCAGACCAATCTACATTAGTGAGTTCCAGGCCAGCTAGGGCTACAGAGACATACTATTTTAAAAGAAAACAAGCAAAAAATAAAGTTTTAAATTGAGTCAATTTGGCTAAATTATTTTATTTTAAAACCATTCTTTTATGTGTACTGATGACTTCGTTTTTCTTCATATGGTATGTGTGTGCACGTTTCTTTCTCAGATTCATTATTCTTAGTGAAATGCTTATTCATGGAGCACTAATACCTTATTTGAAGAATCCATTTGATGACCTATTGGAGCTTGTATGTAATCCTCACACTTTGGAGGTGGAGACAGGAGAATCGGGAGTTCAAGGTCATACTCTACTACATAGCAACTGTAATGACAGCCTGGCCTACATGAAGCCCTATCTCAAGGCAAACAAACACAAAAAACCCAAGAACTATTTGAAGTGTTATCTTTGTTACTTGGTCTTCTCTCTCATTTTCTTTCCTTTTGTAGTAAATTGAGTCTGTAAACTTTTTGTTGTTGTTGTTTTAGCCTGGCCCCTTGCTTTTTAAATGATTTTTTTTTTGAATTTTATACAATATATCTTGATCATATTTAGACCCTCTCCCCTATCTGTACCTTCTCCATGCCATTCCCACTGGATTTCATTCATTCTATCATATATGTTAAGGCCCATTGAGGCAAGTTTGTGTCTCCAAATGTCCCTCAATGTTAGTCCATCCATTGGAGCCAGGCCAACTTGTCTAGAGTCACCCCCTTAAAGAAAACCAACTCTCTCTCTTCCAGTAGTCATTGGTTTCCAACGGCTCCTCAGTTAAGGTTATGGCTTCTTATCCATTTCTCCACTTCTATGCTGGGTTTCTGTCTGGTTTGTGTTTGCACGGTCTTGTGTATACCGTCAATGTTGTTGCAAGTTCATCTCAGCAACTTCTTAGGTGTCTGGAAAATTGTTTCCTTGTGGTCTTCTATACACTCTGGCTCTTATGGTCTTTCCGTCTGTTTTCTGAAATGGTCCCTGAGCCTTGAGTGGCAGAGGTGTGACACATATTCTGCAATCTCCTAATCTCTGCACTTTGGCCAGTTTTGGCTTTCTGGTTGATTAAGGAAGCTTCACTGGTGAGAGTTGAGAGATGTATTGATATTCTTTCTGTCTCCTCTTCTACAACGTTCCCTGAGCCTTAGGTGTAGAGATTGCATTGTAGATGTGTCACTTAAGACTGGGGTTCTCATAGACACTTATTGTCTGTGTTTTATCAGTTTTGGAACTCTGTAATAGTCTCCATCTGTTGCAAAAAGAAGCTTCCTTGATGGGTAGTAAGAGATACACTTATCTATAAATATAAGGATACATATTTAGAATACAGTTACATTGGTCCAGGGATGTGACAAAAATAGGTTTTTCTCTAGGATCTATGACCTCTTCAGCTATGTATATTTGACTATGATTGATGCATAAAAATCATTCATATCTACAGGCTATAGAGTAACATTATACATGAACAATGTATTATGATCAGGCCAGTGTAACAACATAGATAGATGATAGATAGATAGATAGATGGATAGATAGATAGATAGATAGATGATAGATAGAGATAGGTGATAGATATAGAGATCAATTGATCGATTGACAGATAGATAGATAGATAGATGATAGATAGGTATATGTGCTGGATAGCTTTAGTGTCAACTTGACACACCTGGGTTGAGGGAGACCTAATTGGGGAATTTCCTTCATTGGACTGGCCTGTGGTCATATCCATGGGGCGCCTTCTTGATTGTTGAGTGATGTGGGAGTGCCCTGCCCACTGTGGGTGGTGCCATCCCTGGGCAGATGGGCCTGTGTTGCATAAGAAAGCAGGTTGAGCAGGGGCCAGAGGAGCAAGTCAGTAAGCAGCCTTCCTCCATGGCCTGTGCTCTAGCTCCTGCCTCTAGGTTCCTGCCCTGAGTTC
>NW_008355272.1:5225999-5236480 GCF_000622305.1 Nannospalax galili
GGAGAAACAACAGTATATATGCGTGTGTGTGTTTGTGTATATGTATAATCAAATATTGTATAGGTATTCTTTAGATCACTGTAGCAAAATAGCTGATCCAACTTATAAGTAGGAAAGTTTTATTTTTTTATTTTTTTTGGTTCAATTTTTTAGAAGAAGCATTTCGTTATTTTTACTCACAGTTTTGAAGGCTCTAGACATGGTTAGGTGGCCCAATTGCTTTTGGGCCTAGAGTAAGATAATACATCATGTTGGGCATTGAGTGGTACTGTGAATTGTATCCAGGAAGCCAGGAAATGAAAGAAAGAGGAATGAGTCAGCAAGGACTCCCCTTCAAAGATGTGCTCCCAATAACCCAGCTTCTTTATGCTGGGCCACACTTCTTAAAGCTTCTACGACTTCCAGTAGTGCCTCTGGTGACCTAGCCTTTAACTCATGGGCATCTGGTTGGAAGATTAAGATCCAAACTAAAAAAAAAAAAAAAATCCAAACTACACCATTTTCCAAAGTGAATTTACAATCCTTTCTGGCAGCCATTTTCAAATGTGCAAGTAATTGTCAACCATATTTAGCCTGGAAGCAAAACTTAGGAGTCATTCTTTTGAGCCAGCTGCAATGAAGACAAAATGTTTCAGGAGCTCAAACTAGCACTTCCTGGACGGAATCAGGAAGCGCTTCCCTTAGACAACAGGCCAAGGTGTGTTCAGGCTGAAAACCCCACTATGAATGAAACCTTCACAGGCAGTGATTATGAGAGTCAGGCTTTTTTTTTTTTGATTCCCTTGACCAAGAGTGCAGGGAACTGGAAATGACTGGATACCGATTTGTTGAATATGATGAATGAGATAATACCATTATTGTTCTTAGTAAGCAATTTTAATTTTGTTCGAAATTTTCTAATTTTCTAATAAAACTTAGGAGGAAACTTACATAATTTTCTGCCTGTTTTATCTATAGAAATATTAAATACTTTCAAAATCATATTATCAGCACTGATACCAACATTGAGTTTTTGTTGCCTATGTTTAGAAACTTACAAAATAATAAATAATTCTGAAGCGAAATTTTTGAAGCAAGGTACAGTCAGAAAAGTCTACCTTCACTCTTACTCCCTTTATGCATTTTCAACCTTCTCCAAAGTGGTAACTTGTTAACACTTCTATCATTTTTTTATGTTTAATATCAGAACATGTTTTCTATTAAAATATGAAGAAAATGTATGTGCATTTTATGTGTACTGTGGGGAACTCTAAGTTATGAGCCATGTTAATAGAAGACAGTGTTTATGCATGAATTATTTTAATGACTTACTTTTAATTTTTATTTGTGTATTTGTGTATGCTTATTTCTCTCTCTCTTTCTCTCTCTCTCTCTCTCTCTCTCTCTCTCTCTCTCTCTCTGTTTACAGAGGCCAGAAAAGGGCATCATATCCCGTAGAACTAGAGTTACAAATGGTTATGAGTCCAACATGGGTGCTGGGAACAAAAAGCAACAAGTGCTCATAATGGCTGAGCCATCTCTCCAGCCCCATATGCATGCATTTTATATGTCCTCTTTTATGTGACTAGTTTCATACTACAACATTTTCTCATCTTATTTTTCTACATAACAACATATCCAAGAGGCTGCTGCCTTCAAGGCTGTGAAGACAGTCTTCATTCCTTTTTATAATGACATAGAATTCCCTTTGAGATATCACCATAGTTTATTATGCCCTGTTGATAAACACTGAAGAAAATTCCAGTCTTTCCTTACTATAAAAACACTTTGTTGAATACCCACATGCACATTTCTTTTCATACTTTTGGCAGTGCATTTTTAAGATATTATCGCAGATTGGGGATAGCTATGTCAGAGTGTACATGTTTCTAAAATCTTGTTAACATAATTTGGCTAGACATAACCCAACTGTTCCCACCCATGGGGTTATACAGCTTTGCATTCCTGTCAGCCATGTGTAAGAGTTCCTGTTTCTCCACAGGAATGCCACAAAGTGTGCTGCCAAACTCTTAAATTTTTAGTGATTCAACATATTATGAGGAGAATGGAATCCTAATATCATTTAATTTTTTTTTCCTTAGGAATGATTTCGAGTTTGCTTAGAATTAAAGATTCAAATTTATATATTTTGTTGATAATCTTTTCATAGCCCCTTCCCATTTTGCTTCATAGTCAAACTCTATCATATAAATTTTTGTGCAGATAGCATGTTTACATAGGGAAAATATAGACAGAGGTGGGTGAAGAATACAGCATTTCAGGCTAAAGAAACATGGCAAACACAGATGTTAGAGAAGGGCAGCTTGAAATATATTGGAAAGCAGTCTCCATCAGATTCTGGTGGAAGAGTTCTTACATTCCCCATTTTATACAACAGCCCTGAGTGCTGACCCCTGCTACCCGTCCAATATTAGTTTTCCCTGTAAACACCACTGTTCTATGCAGTAGTATCACCTCTATCAGGGCTTTTTTTTTTTTTTTTTTTTTTTTTTTTTTTTTTTTTTTTTTTTTTACCCCAGCTATCCTGGAACTCACTATGTAGACCAGGCTGGCCTTACGCAGGTGCCCATCAGGAACTCCAAGCTATAATAGTAGTATCCTAGCTCATGTGAGTGGTGGCTACACATGTGTATGGCTTCTAATACACTGAACATGTGTATATCTTATTGTATGTAAATTATCCCTGGTGAAATTCATATCTAGGCTTTATTCTGCACTTTATTCTGCAATATTCTTCATACTTCAGAAAGTATGTCATACTTTCTGAGTGTTTATACTGGGAACCTGTATGTCTAGCAAGTTCCACAGAAGAAAAGCTTGAAAATGAGCTGTTCATATTTTGTTGAATTACCGATCTGTTCTTATTCCAATGCCTGCTTATTTTGTGCTCGTCTGGAATGTCTTTGGATATGTGAACAATGCCCTTGCATCTTCATGGTAAAGTTCATGTATTAATCTTCTGCTCTTTCTTTGTCATGGTTACTATGGACTCTATTGGCTTTAATTCTACTGCAAATTTAATATTATCATACTTCTATTTCTACTATAACCCCTGCTTACAATATATACTTATACTATAAACACATGGTACTATATGGACATTTATAATGTAGATGCTCACTTGATCTAACACAGCTATTCCCAAACAAAGGGCAGCACTAAGGGCAGAGATTGTATGATCCACCATAGTGTTCTCAAATTCACAAGAGAGCACAGAACACTTAGAAGACGTTCAATAGAGAGTCCTTAAATAAATGACTACAATGAAGGAACGCTTGGAAAGAATAACTAGAGGTCCAGGTTAAGAGAATTTTCTTGAAAGTCATGAAAGTCAAAGTGAAAAGGTGATTTTTTTCTGTATTAATTCTTTTGTAAAGGTTTATGGTTGTGCTCATTCATTAAAGGATGCCAAGCAGGGTCACTGGACCCTCACCTGAATATCCAGCCACTCTTCCCAGCCAACTAGTCCAACCTTGGAAGACAAAAGAAAAATGAGGAAGAACCCAATAGAGGGATGCTTTTGGAAGCCCTTGTCAAGAAACTCCAATGGACTCTCATATGAACATTTGAAAATTGCTCTGTTCTGACTTTTTTCTTGTTCCCTGTCTAGAACTTGTAACGCTAATTCCTCTTGCCTTTACTTCTCTTTTACATCTCCTATTCATGATTCATGGACTTTCTTTTCCCCTTAGAGACAAGAGTTATGCAATTTGGGAGTCTTTTAGATAGACCCACTGAAGGGGTACTCCAATTGCCTCACCCCATGTCCCTGTTCAGCATGGAAGAAGCCAGAGTGGTCTGCGTCCCGATTCCCTATTGTCAATTTGGGTAACCTCTTCAGAGGATGGCATGGTAAGAATAGGAGGCAGGAATTGGCTAGGCAGTTAGGGTAAAAAGACCCCAAAGAAATGTAGCCAGTTTCTGGGCTAAAAGTCAATATATCCTTTGGCCTGTTAGCAACATACTCTGTTCCAAAGGCCAAAAATTTCAAAAGTTTTTGGGAGCTTGTATCTAATCCTTAAAAGATTTTAGGGTTACCTCTTCAGAGGGGGAAATGTTGGAGAGGAGGGAGTGGGCATGGATTTTATCGAAACACCTTAAATGCATGTATGAAATTCTCAACAAAGTTTTTGTAAAAGTTAAAAAAAAGAATATCGCCAAATATTAGAAACTGTACTGACTACAATATGCCATGTTTCTCAATTTTTATTTTTATTTTATGTGTATGAATATTTTGTCTGCATGTATGTAAGTGCCCCATGCCATTTAATACCCACATAAACCAGTACAGGGCACTGGATCCTCTGAAATTGGAGTTAAGGAATGGTGGGTGTTTGTTAGCTGCCATGTGAGTTCTGGAAATGAACCAGGGTCCTTGCAAGAGCAGCCAGTGCTCCTAACCTCTGAATCATCCCTCTGGTCCTACAGTGTGACTCTTATGACATTAAAATGTATGCAGTGAGTATTATTTTATTCTGAAGATGAAAAACTGAGACTTAGGTCAAGGTTTTTCAAGGCCACCAAGCCTCAAGTCAAACCTGGTCTGACCTCAAAGAATGCATTTTTAATGCTAAGCCAGGACCTCTCAGTATAATGAGACTGAATACTTTCACTGAGAAGTTAAGATGCTTGGGACTTCTGACAAGGTATCCTGTAAAAATCTCATTCTCATGCATGAGTCCAACACAAATTGAAAAAAATAAAATGAAGAAGACTGGACATTTGTTTTTAGTCACTTTTCTTTTTTAATAAGATGGCATCGCTGAATAGTGTTTTGCATGAGAGGCAACGAGGCAGCTGGTGATGGCCAGAATTAAGTGAATTTAGTGAACCTCATAGCACAGAATCTGGAAAGTTGCTTCCAAGCAGAGACACATCTTGGTGTGGAATTGGGGAGACCCTGAAAAGTAGCTCCTCCTACAGAAGCAGTATGGATGGAACCAGGCAAGCCCGAGGATTCTTGCAAAGGTAGCAGTCAGGAAAGTCACTCCACATTCCCTATAATGCTATAGGACTAGGTAGAGAGAGTAAGGAGCAATTCTGGGGACTTTCCTTCCTGCTAGGTTCCCAGTGAAGGGAGAAGAAGGTGACAGGTCTCTTCCACCAGGGAGTGTAGTTGGTGGCAGTGGAACCTGGAAGCCAGAGGAAGCTGGCTGGTGTTGAAGACTAAGTCCGTGAGCTACGCTAGGTAGCCAAGTGGAAAATGAGGGAAAGAAGGAGACAGAAACTACTCATGACTTTCAAGTGTTTGTGTGACAGCAAGTGTAGATTTCACCTGCAGCCCAATAGCTAGGAGAAACTGAGGGAAAACAATCTATGTCAATCTGGGGACTGACGTCAATCTCCTTAAGAAGCAATAACTAGTCTTTTAAAAAGACATTTTTTTTTTAGTCTGGGGAGATGGATCAGCAGATAAATGTGTTCTAGCCTGATGATCTGATTCCATCCCTGGAAGTGCAAGTAAAAAATGTCAGATGAGATAGCATGTGTCTGTAATACCAGCCCTGATAAGGTAAGATGGGTGGCAGGGACAAGAGAACCACCTGGAAGCTAGTAAGCCAGCTACACAGAACAGCAGCAGAAGCAGCAAGCAAGACTGTACCTCAAGGCGGTAGGCGAGAACAAACTCCAGAAAGTTGTCCTCTGACCTCTATCTGCTTGCTGTGTTGTGGCATATGCACATATACACATACATACACACACATTAAAAGAAAAGGTGCTTTTTCATGACTAGACTACCTATAAATGGACAAATGAAATTTTAGCACACTTGCATAATGTGTTCATTACTTTTAGACTGTACTAAAGTATAGACCTAGAGCAAATGTTGAATTTAGGTTCTGGAGAGACGGCTCAGCCGTTAAGAGCACTGACCACTCTTGCAAGAGGACTCAAGTTCAATTTCCAGCACTCACATGGCAACTAACAGCTGTCCATAACTCCAGTTCCAGGGGACTCCAATGCCCTCTTCTGACCTCCATGGGCATTGTATGACAAGGGTTCACTTACATACATGCAGGCAATACACTAATATACAAAAAATAAAACAAACAAATAAAATATATAAAAATGCTGAATATAAATGTTAATATTCATAGAGAGCATACGTCGCTTAACTTTCTCATGGAGTCTGTGGAATCTTGAGAAAGCAAAATGGAATCATACTTTTGAATATTTCCCTCTTGTCCTCAGACCTAAAATTACCTGTGAGAATCCCCTCTGCTTTTGTTTTGAAAAGCCTGAATGCTCATTACTCTGTAGATTATTGCAAAGTGTCTCAAACTCCGATATGTTTCTTACTTTGAGCTATTTATTGCAAGATTTTTACTAAACCATTACACAAATCAAATTAACAAATTTTAAAGGTTAAGTAGCAAAACTATTATGGCCTGCTTTAGCATGTTATTTAAATATTAAATGTATATCTAAACATTCTGACTCTATTTAGTATTACTGATCCCTGAGTGTACTTTTAATTTATTGGAGAGAGTCATGCTTGCCATTCACTAGAAGGAAGCAGTCTGGTGTGCAGACTAAAGGCATTGACTGTATCATCCAGACCTAGGTTCAACTCTTGATTCTGCTGCTATTCATCTGTACGGTCTTAGACAAGGTTATGTTAAGATGGTAAGATTGTGGGTGTTTACCAGCAATAGTAAGTGAGACGATGCATGTAAAAATACTGCTTTTAGTCTCTCGTGACATGAATGTTAACAGCATTCTACTGTAAAGGACACTTATTAAGGTAATTATTCACATTAGTTTCTTCAAGATTCAGGATAACTGTGGTACAGAAATACACCCAAAGGGCAGCTAGAGGCAAGCAGTTAATTTCTGTTGAATATTTGCTCTAATTCATCTTTCTTTAAGCTCTGTTCTTTTTTTTTTCTGTCTTTTTGAGACAGAGACAGGGTTTCCCTGTGCCCCAGCTGTCCTGGAACTCATTATGTAGACCATTCTGGCCACGAACTCACAAAGATCTGCCTGCCTCTGCCTCCCAAGTGCTGGGATTAAAGGCATGAGCCACCACGCTCTGTTCTTTTGAGTTCCATGTCCTGTGTTATATCTACGGGGTTCTCATTGTACTCCTCTACAGGACTGTTTTGGTTTTTCATGTTACTGCTTTTTCTCTGTGACTTTGACGTGGATTTCTTTTGTAGTTTCTGGTTCTTATGTGAGATTCAAGCCTTCCTTTGTTGAGTTTAGATCTGCTCTTTTTTGTAAACTTTATGTGTGTTTGTGGTTTACTTGTTGGGCATGAAAAGCTGTTTGGTCCAGGTCTTGGGTTCTCTCTTCTGATTTTATATTGGAGTGGCCAAATTGCTTTTGTCTTGCTGCTCAGGAGTTCTCACAGAGGCCCAAGTCAGGTGAGGATCAGATGCTCTCAGGCTTTCTTCTAAGGTCTGTATCCCTCCAGGAAAGATGCTGGCCTCAGGAATTTGAGGGCTGGGCAGGCCTGGAAGCAGGCCCCAGGAAAGATGCTGGTCCCCAGGGATGCAATGGGTGATGGGGGCAAGAAGAGGCCCAAGGGCTCCTGGGGACTACAGGGAAGAATTGGGTTGGTCTGGATGCAAAGGATCAGGAAGAAGTGGGGATTCTGGACTAAGAGGCCAGCCCACGGGTCTGGGGTGCCACGACAAGAAATGGGCCAGTGCCCCTGCTAGGATGAGAGATGGATGGAGGAGCTGGGAGGGTGAATGAGGCAGAGGGAATCAAGGCACAGTGAGCACAATGGCCAAACTTACCAGGCAAGCTGCTGGCTCTGAGAACCTGTGGGGCTGGGCCACCCAGAGATGCAAAGGGAGGTGGGGACTAGAGGGAGGAATCGGGTTGGTCTGGATGCAAAGGATCAGGAGGCAGTGGGGAGTTTGGGCCAAGAGGTCAGTCCAGAGGTCTGGGGTGCCAAGACAAGAAATGTGCTAGTCCCCCTGCTAGGAGGAGAGATGCGGTGGGGGAGCTGGGGTGGTGAATGAGGCTGGGGAAGTTAAGAAACAGTAGCCAAACTTACCCAGACAAGCTGCTGCTGGCTCTGGGAAGCTGTAGGGCTGGACTGCCCAGAGATGAGGTCTGTATGCTTTAACCAGTATTTCCCCATTTCATGTCTGAAACCCTGGTAAATACTGTTCTATGACTTCTTCCCTTTGATATTTTTAGGTTTTACATATTAATTGCATCCAGCAGTACTTGTCTCCCCATATCTGGCTTATTTCACTTAGTATAATGTCCTTCAGCTTCGTCCACATCGTTGCAAATACTTGAAATTTGCTGAATGGAATAGATCTTAAGCCTTCACATATACAAGCACACAACTAACGATGGTTAGCTCAATTTCGGGGATCACAATACAGGCATGTTTAAATAAAACATCTGTTGTATACCTTAAACATCTGCAAATATTTTATGTATCAATCATATGTGAAAATAAAAAGACACACCAAAAGGTAACAAAACCCAATATTTACTAACTGCAGATACCAGGGTTCGGACAAACCTAGAAAGAATTGCCTCTTTGTCAAGAGCAAACACAAAATGGAGACAAAATAAAATTAAAAAAAAAAACATTTTATGCAAAATGAATACTAGTAAATTTTTTTTTCAAAATTTCTGTAACTTAGGAAATACCATCCAATTTTGAGATAAGAATATCATTTCATTAAAATTGCAGCCCATGTTTTTCAATGATCAGATTTTGATTTTCTGCTGTTTGATTAGCCTGTGGCATCTATACTGAAATGTGACCTGTTAATTAATCCCTGAGTTTCTTCTCATATTAATTTGTGTCTTAATTTGCCTTTTTAAAAAAAACAGGAAACTCTGAAAAATAAGTAGCAAGGACCAAACTGGCATCCTGTGATGGAGTCCTCATTCATCTTTCTCCCTGTGCTCTCTAACTTGGTTCCACAGGGCCAGCCACTGTTATTTCTAGTATGGATTCTCATTAGCTGTAGACTGTGAGGGGCCTTACTGACCTCTGTTGTCACACTGTCATTTTTTAAAAAATTAAATTGCATTTAACAAAATGTGAATATAATATCACAGGGAAAGAGGCAACCATTTTCTCTGGAATTTCATAGTATTTTGTGTCATGCTATGAGGAAATTAATTGACCTAATTTCTAATACTGTGAAACACTCTGTGAATTAAACCTCTAAGTTGTGCTTTCTCAGATACTTTCAGCCCCAGCTATGTGCTCCACATCTGGTTCATTTTAAAGAGAGTAGCAATGTTAGCATGGGGTGAGTGAGCAGAAACCATGTCTTACTGAAATACTAGAGCACCAAGGTGCCACTGTGGTGCCCAGTTATCAACAGGTCTTTAGTACAAGTGAGGCAACCAGGAAATTGAGTTAATATTTATGACTGGATTCTATAACTCCCATGACCTTTAACACAAATATGGACTTGAGCTACAAAACTGAATCCCAAGAGACTCGAAATTCAGGATTGATTTGGTATTACCATGACCATGATTTGTGTATTTATGCACATAATATATACATGGTCTCATATGTGGCAGAGCTTGAACTCAAGTGGCAGTCGATGGACATGGCAGGAAAGAACAACCAGCAAATTCACACGTGTGTCTTTGATTAACACTTCCATTTCTAAAAATAATTGTTTCCATAAAAGACTGTTATAGTGACAATGTGCTCATATATTTTTATTTTTTGTTAAAATGTTGGAATTCTGTAAAGTTATATAAGAATTAAATCTTGACTATTAAAAAGTTAATATTTTTCAATGCTTAACAAGCAATCAACACATGACAATTTATTTGTAATAAATTTCAATAGAAGTATAGATAACTTGAAGATGGATTTAAATATTTTCAATATAGTTAAAATATTAGTATTAAAAAAGTTCATGTCACAACTAATATATTTAGACAGTTTTTATATAACTGTGTAAAAGAAATTTCAAGTATCACTATTGAAAATTATAGGAGAAACATAATATTCCATAAATTAAATGACTTGTACAGACTTCATTCTTAGACAATTTGACGCATTCATTCTGTGACTCTGGTTTCAGTAATTCTATGTCCATGTATTCAGCTTTAAAAAATATAGGGGGGACAAAATTTCACAGGCATGCAAATTAAAACACTTGTCTATTACAACATTAAATACAAAGTAACTGTACATTCATAAATATTTGTTAAATATACAGAGTGAGCTTTTCTAGTAGGTGATTTATAGTTTTATACTTTTTTTTCTAAAATAAATCACATTTTTTTTATTCTTATTCTTTTATGAAGATAGTTAAAAATTAATGAACAAGAAATTAAAGAGACTGCGCTGCAATTAAGTTAGAATATTCTAACTGAAAAACAATTACTGTGAAACTATTTACATTCTCATAGAATTATAAACATTTATCAAGGAATACTTTACAGCACAACTTTTTTTTTTTCATACAGAAGAATTCATTCCAAGGCAATTGACATTGAGACATTTTCACATGCATTTCTAATCTCTATAT
>NW_008355272.1:5238623-5240512 GCF_000622305.1 Nannospalax galili
CATGCATACCTGAAAGCCTTCAGTGACTTTACATTGTTCTCTATTTAAAGACTTTGCTGATATTGCTCTTATTATTCCTCACTTCCTGCTATTTCATTGTAAAAACTGAGATATGATTCATATAACAAATTCATTATTTTGACATATACATTTAAGTGAGTTTTAGCATATTCATGATATTGTACATCCATCTAATTTCAGTATACTTCCACCATCTCAAAAGTGAACTGTGTGTTTATCAGCTTTTAATCCTAACTCTGTTTCCTCCTGCGCCTCTGATGGTCTCCAATCTGCTACCTCTATTGATTTTTCCCAATTCCAGAAATTTTACATTAATGAAATCATCCATCTGAGTTTAGTGGCTATACTTCTAGTCCTAGAATTCAGGAGGCTGAAGCAGGAGGATAAGTTTGAGGTAGGCCTCGTCTATGTAGTGAGACTCTGTCTCAGAAAACAAAAAACAAAAACCCAACCAAACAAACCCCAACAACAATCAACCAGCAAGTAAAACCAAAAGTATGTTTGCTGTTGGGATTGCTTTTATTTAGAATATTTTCAACATTCTATCACACAGTAGTAGCATGTATCAATACTTCATTCATTTTATGTCTAAATAATATTCCATTACATGGACATACCACATTTTATTTTTTAAATTTTATGTGTATGAGTGTATTGCTGGCATGTAGGTAAATGCACCCCTGTTGTTCAGTGCCCGCAGAGGTCAGAAGAGGGCATTGGAGCCTCTGGAACTAGCAGTTGTTAGCCACCGTGTGGGTGCTGGAAATCAAACCCAGGTCCTCTACAAGATCAGCCAGTGCTCTTAACTATGGAACTATCTCTCTAGTCCCTATATTTTCTTTCTCTTTTTTTTTTTGTCTTTTTGAGACAGGGTCTCCCTGTAGCCCCACCTGGCCTGGAACTCCCTATGTAGACCAGGCTGGCCTGGAACTCACAGAGATCCGCCTGCCTCTGCCTCCCAAGTGCTGGGATTAAAGGCATGAGCCACCAAACCCGGCTCATTGCTGATCAGATCTTAAAAGGCCAACTCATCCCCTCCCTCCACTTTATTTTCCAGTGGACAATTACTGCTCATCTGCCACTGTGGGTGAGCAAGTGGTCTCAGAAAGTCCATGGCCTAGTAGAGGACTTTGATCTGACAATACCATTGAGATAAGAGTCAATAGAAGACAGTAGAAACAGGCGCATAGGCTTTGAAACCATGCCACCTGACTGAATTCATTTTCTAGCTGTGTGTCCTGAGCCCAAGTTGTTTTGCGGCTCCATGCCTCAGTTTCCTCATCCATAAATGGGCATATTCCAGGACACTGGAATCAATGATCAATACAAGCAGAGAACTTACTAAGTATTCAAAACACACTGGCTGTTATTATATGTACAATAATAGATAATTGTACAAGGTACAGGGATTGATCTGGCAGTGCTGAGGTTGGCTAGGCATTTTTTTAGATAGGGGAAACTGAGTTTGGTGAATATATGTTCATGATTGTAATATCTTCTTGATTGATTGTTCCTTTGATCAAAATGAAATAGCCCTCTTTGTCTTTTCTGGTTAGTTTCAGTTTAAAGTCTATTTTGTCCGATATTAGGATTGCTACACCTGCTATTTTCTTAGTGCCATTTACTTGGTGTATTTTGTTCCATCCTTTCACTTTGAGATAGTGTCTGTCCTTGAAAGTGAGATGAGTTTCTTGCAGACAACAAAAAGATGGGTTTTGTTTCTTAATCCATTCACATAGTCTATATCTTTTGACTGGGGAGTTCAGTCTGTTAAGATTTAAAGTTATTAATGAAAGATGAGTATGGAACCCTGTCATTTTTATTTCTGTTTACATTCTCAATATAGCTGTGCTTTTCCACAGTTATAC
>NW_008355272.1:5242166-5255998 GCF_000622305.1 Nannospalax galili
GGGGTCGGAGGGGGGATGGAAGGGTGAATGAGGCTTAGGGAGTCCTGGAGTGGAGAGCTGCGCTATAGACTTACCCCAAGAGGCCTGAGCTAGTTTTATACTTTTGTGTCCTATAATTTAAAAATGCATGTGGATTGTTTTTAATTGGAGAAGTAAAAGGTTTTTATTATGAAAATAATAATGTAATCTGAAATCATTTTATGAAACTATTTGAACAATGGATAACTGGTGACATTCTACTTAAAAAGTCATTTAAGAACTGAGTCTAATTGTGAATGGTCAAAGACGACTCAGAGTAGAAGCTATCATGAAGCAATAGGTGTAAGGCTTTGAGACTCCAGGAGCACCTCACCAAATGAATGGTGTGATCAGGTATTACAGAGGCAAAATCCCAGAAATATCAAGGTGTCTAAATAATATTAATATCTGTGCATCCAAGGCAAAACACCCAACAGTTTTCTCATGCAAGTATTTTATTTTCCTGTCAAGACACCATATACGTTCAGATATTAGTAAAGCAAACATCCGGAATAAAAATGCTTTAGGAAAGGAGTTCAGTTTTATGGGAATGGTGAGGGTTTTATGATTTGGGGTCCCAATGAAGTCAGCATGACCCTGTTCTACTTGTTTATCTCAGATACAGGTTGATTTTTGCCTTCAAGGACTTATGAGCTCCTCAGTCACACTGGAAGCATAGCCAGTTTCTTATCGTCAACATGTTGATTTGACCAAATGAGTTGCTAAGACTTTATTAATTTCATACTGCGGGTTTTGAAATAGTTTGTTTCTACAGATGTAAGAAGAAATGCTTAGAAATACTTTTGATTTTTATTTATTAACAAAACAAATAATAGAGACATTGAACTGAAAAATCAGTTTCTGTCTGGGAATTTTAAAACTCCGGTTATACAAAGTATCTAGTTTTATTAGCTCCTTCCAGAGTAAAAAATGATTACCCTGAGTCCCCCAGCAACCTCAGGCATGGATCGTAGCTGTGGCACTTGGATTTTAAGCACATGGAGACACAGATTTGTTTTTTCCCCCATTTGCACTGCACTGAGATAGAAATGTTTTCCTATCTCAGTCTTAACTGTGATCTCCTGAAATGAGTTCTCCTGGGAGGAAAGACAGATGCCTTTTGAATCATCCAAGTCATGCAAGAAAGATATCTTTGGCATCATCTAGGAGTCATGCAAAAAAGACGCCTTTTGAATCTTCCAGGAGTCATGCAGAAATAAACTTAGCCCTGCTAAGTGAAAGAACTGTGTAAGAATTCCCATTCCTTTTTAAGAAAATACATCTGAAGAGCAGATCTTCCTTTTTATTTGTATCTTCTAAAGTGATAGGTCTGAATAAATAACATTGAGAGGTTATGTGCAGTGGACAGCTGGGCTTCTACATGAGGGAAGAACTCTGGTAGACAAATGGTGGCAGACAGCATCCATGGGGTCTTGAGGGGTGTGACCAGTGTCTCCTAAGCTAATGCATCCTCTCATCCATGGGATGAATCCTTTGCATGTGAGCTATCAGCAGAATTGAACAATTGAATATATTGAAATATTCAACTTCCTTTGCATTTCATAACTCAAAAAAGGCACACGTGGCTGTCATCTGAATATTGGGGTGTATAGGTCAATTTATAGATGTATCAATTTTTTCCTTAAGAAAACAGAATTCTCTTTCAAAACATTTTAAAGTAATTCATTTGTCTTTTTAACTTTGCTTCTTTGGGAAATAAATGATAAATTTCTCGGAAGCTGAGTAGCACATACAAACATTGATATAGAGAGGGATTTTTAAAGGCTTTTGTGTCACATTACTTGATTTCCTACTTATGTAGGAAATTTTAAATAATTCATCTGTCTTTATAACTTTCCTTCTCTAGGAAAATAAATGATAAATTCCTTAAAAGCAGAGTAGCATGCATGAACATAGATATAGAGAAGGATTTTTCAGGCTTTTCTGTCACATTACCTTGATTTTCTACTTAAGTAGATAATAAAGATGGTATGCTGGCATCAGTCTTTACCTAGGCTCCTTTCTGGCCACATTAAACTCTAGAATATAAGAGATCAATAACAGCACAGCTTATGGTTAGGACCCATCATTTCGGGCCTACAGATGTAGGCAACATATTTTGGCTGCTTCACCTCCTATCCTGGTCATTGGATTCACATTCATGTCCTTCCCTGAGTTTGTCTGTCTGTCTGCCTGGTGGGCCTACAGATGTAGGCAACATATTTTGGCTGCTTCACCTCCTATCCTGGCCATTGGATTCACATTCATGTCCTTCCCTGAGTTTGTCTGTCTGTCTGCCTGGTTGGTTTATGGTACTTCTTGTGTGTCTGGATGTCAGAATCAACACTGACTTAAGATGTTCTATTCTGATCAGTCACAGCTGACTACTCTGTTCAAGCCTGGATTCTCATTTGGAACTCATTTGAGTCCCTAGCATCTACTGAGAACTATTTATTGTACAAGGCACAATATGTCAAATGTGTAGATAATAGTTTCTGGCTTCATGAATTATCTTATTTGCTCTTAGCTCTTTAATATTTGTAATATTTGTATCCAAGCAAAGATCTCTTCTAGAATAATAAAAAAGTCATAAACACAAAATGTCAAAGATCCTTGATGGTTAAGCTTTGATGGTCTCCTGGTAAATCTTCAGGATTTACCACATTTGCCTCCAGCCCTCAAGTGTCTGTTCTTGAACAAGACAAATTCACCTGTCCTCTTCTGATTTATGTTGATGAGTTGGTTATTTTTTTTTCTACTTCCTTCTCCTTCTCTCATTGCTCCTCCTCCTCTTCCTTCTCTTCTTCCTCCTCTTGCTCCTTTCCCTGCTCTACTGAAACGCAATATGACCCAGGCTGGCCTTCAACTTTCTCCTGCCTCAGCTTCTGCCCTAAGTAGTTGGGATTACAGGAATATGCCATCACACTGTGCTATGAACTGACTTCAGAAAATTTAAATAATTCATTTAACCTCTCCAGGTCTATTCTTGGAGTCATTTATAATAAGTAATTTTCCAAGGCTTCTTCCAGTTTCCATGTTCTTCACCCCCACAGTGGTCCAAATTCCTAGTTTCCGTGAAAAAGACTTGTGTTTTATCACCTCTTTATTCTGGTTTTCTCTGCTGCTGTCTAGTTGGTCATCATGTGTACATGTCTTAACCATGGTAGCTGTTCTTATTATGGACTCTGGGTACAAGGTCCCCACTCTGAATGGTCTTTGTGGCCACCCCAGTTTCTTTTCAGGCCACAACCTGCTCAGTTAGTCCTGTGCTTTCATTGGGTCTCAGTAATTCCAAATACCTTATTTTCTGCAATACAGGATTCTGTGTCAACTGCTTAAGGCCCTTTAGCCCAAGAAACTCTCTACCAGCCACTGTTATGATTCTAGGGAGCATCCTATTGGCAGTAAAGCTTGGCCTCCTCTTGAAGTCTCTGTCTCCACTTGCAACCTAAGCTCAAATAAATAAAACCCTTCCCTGCAACTATTGGGACAGCCAGCATACTTAGAGTGACTGCCTTTCTCACTCTCTCTTCAATTCCAAAGTCATCCATTGAGCACCATGAATGCTCTTTTCGAATGTGGAAGAACATTGTCCACTGGAAGGAACACATTTCTTTGTTTCATTTTGCTAGTCTTAGGCCTTGACATAAAAAGGCCAGCCTTAGAAGCCCTAAGATGACTCTTTTCTCCTACAACAAACCTCAGTATCTGCAAGTAATTAAGTGTTATTATCTGATTATTTTGATATCTTATGTCAATTTATTATCTTGAAAACTATATTAGTTACTTTTCTGTTGCTGTGATAAAACACCATGACCAAGGCAACTTAGAGAAGAGAGGATTTATTTGGCTTATGATTCCAGTGGGTTAGAGTCTATAATAGTGGGGGAGGCATGGTGGCAAAGGCAGCCAGAGCAGAAAGCCCAGTGATCACATCTTCAGGCAGGCACAGGAAGCAGAGAACTATTGGAAATCTGGCAAGGCTTAAGAACTCTCTAAGTCCACCCCCAGTAATGTCACACCTCCTACAGGTTCCATGACCCTCCCCAAACAGTGCCACAAACCAGGTTTGAAAGAGAATGTCCCCTATAAGTTCTAAATATTTGTACACTTGGTCCCCAGTTTGTAGCACTGTTTGGGAAGTTCATGGAACCTTTAGGAGATGTGGTCGTGCTTTGGAGGAAGCACACCACTGGGGGTGGGCTTTGTGATTTCTTAAACCTTGCTGAATTTCCTGTTGTTCTATGTTTTCTCTGTGTGCTTCAAACCACCACCACAACAAAGAACTAGAAAAGATCTCTGACTGGTATACAAAAGATCATAAATTAATACATTTCTAAATCAAAAGACCCTTTAGAAGAGGCTCAGAGGCCAATGTTAGGTCCATGGGTTTAATAAGTAATTATAGATGTGGATGAGTAAAGCTTTCGGGGATTCAGAGGGCTGAGTGACTATCATGCTTGGAACCAGAGGGGCAAGCTAAGAACACAAGACTCAAAATATCAGATGCTTAGATTGTGCACAAAGTACAGACCTTTCCAGAGCCTAGAAACAATAAACAATACTTCATAAACATCTAACTGCAATAATTATTAACTTTCATTGCTAATTTTCTATAAATAGTAAAAAATAAAATTCTAAATAAGTTTGAAAATACTTGTCTTTGAGTGGGATTATAGCTGAAACATAACCATAACAACATTTAATATTTAGAAAAGCAGATGCAAAATTAGATTGAGGAATCTCCTTTGCTACTGTTATAATTTCATTCTGTGGGATCACAGCATTGTAACACTGGCTGTCCTCTCCCCACTTCCCAGCCACTAACTGAGAAATTTTCAAGCAAGAAAACAATTACTTTGGACCCCAAAGTTAATTGGAATCAATAGTTAATGTTTCTTCTTAACTCTCCAAATTAATTACAAAATGATGTATGCTGGCTGTGATGGCAGATTATATAGATTTCTTTCTAAAATTTCTCCCTAGGGACATCTTTTCAATAAGAAGTCCACCTTATGTAGTAGTTTATCATGTCATCCCTTCCCCCATCCACCGTCTTAGTTTTCCCCCCTTGAAATTTTTTGTCAAGGACAAAGTTAATACTGAGGCCATGAATTAGCTGCACTTGAGATTAAAAGAGGGTGCCTGTAGACACACTCTAGCAAGCAATCAGGATGTTGTAAGAAAGCTGAAGGCCATGAGGACAGAAGGAAGACACGTTCTCCATGTGTTGCTTCAAGCTGAATGCATCTGTAGCATCGGCTGGGGAATCTCCCCTGAATCAGGTCAAGGCAAAGATGAGATAAGCATCAGCTGAAGGCAACAGTTTTGATTCTTACCTCTTCGGGAGGCAAGAAGGACCAAAGAGGTGAGACCTCTGTGTGTCCTCAGGGAGCTTCAGAATTTGCTAACCAGGAACTTCCAAATGGAGATCATAAAATACCTTTTCCATGGAATTAGTAACAAGACAGCTGGAGCACAGTGAATTCTCAATACAAATGCATTTTATATGCTTTTTAGTTGATTCTTTAGTACAGAAACCTTACATGGAATTTGACTGTATGTCTGTTTTTATTTTGTCCTATTAGCCCCACATGTATTTCAGAGAAGAAATAAAGAATTCTTTATAAGATTGTCACAGTGGGCGTTCCTTGTGGGAAGATAAGTATTTGGAAAGAAGTCACTGAAATGTTAGCCTGACGGGTTGAGAATGGTAGGGTGCATAAGAAAATAGACCCCAGGACACATTCTCCTTAGCAATCATCCCTCACTGCCCAGAGTTCGAGCCCTCTTTCCCCTCCTTCAGCCACTCAGCCCATCATCTGCTAACAGCATTTTTTCTGCAAAAGGCATTGCACAAATGCATGTGTCAGACCTCAGGGAGGTAAGAGTGCTGCATAGGAAACTGCCCTGCCTCATGAAGCTCCTGAACTTAGGAGGGCCAGAATGAAGAGACCCTCTCACATTCTTAGAGGAGAGATGAACTAAGACTTGGATGTTAGAACACGCCAGTAGCAGATCAACAGATGGGACCCCACTGCCTCTGCATTATCTATAAGTGACATTTTCATGAACCGATTACTAGAGAAGTCAAAGGTAAGTCCGAAACAAAAGGCACAGAATAAGTAATGCTAAAGCTGCTGTTGACTGGGAGGTAAGAGGTTAAAGCTACAAATGGTCATCTAGTGAGTAATTTTAAGATGATGCCTAGTTACAATGCCATAAAGGATGAAATGATGAAGTATGTAAGCCTAGTGTCCCTTTGAAATGACACCCGACTATACAACTGGACAAAAGAGCACGGTGTCCAGGCACACAATTTGATTTGACCAGGACTGACCTTGCTTTGGAAAGTCATGGAAGTAGTTTTCCAAACAAAATATTGTTTAAATAGCCAAGACATTAGAAGAATACATGCAGTTCTGCCCCGATAGACAGTTTCAATGATGGATAGTATATTCCAAATATAACTTGGTTATTATTGCTTTACTTAAGAAATTGGAACACCAGGATCCCAAAGCCAATTTATAAGAGGAAAAATACGATAGAGGTTTGTGTGGAGCAGCCTGGGCTCTGAGAATTTTAATTCAGACATTTTGCCAGGCTCCTGGGACCCTTTTTACAACATGGGATGAATCCAACCTTCAATATTTTTGTAGCTAAAAAAGAAGAACTCGGATGTTACCATGTAAATAGGATACTGCGGCAATGGAGAGCATTTACGAAGCATTTATTGTCGTCTGATACTATGTTAAGCACTTTATGATGTATTCATCTGACTCGCCTAACAACCCTGGCAAGTCTGTGTCTCGGTGGGAAAAGAAAAGCAACACAAGCAACTTACTAAGCTCAGGTACCAGAGGAACCCTGAGCAACAAGATAAACCCAGGCAACTTTCAGCAAAGTGCATAACACAAGTCTGTTCAGTGCCACATTTTCTGGGGAGATGAACAGAATGTGAAGGAACCCTGAATAGGCATTTCCTGTTCGTCTTCCTTTGAGGGTGTGTGTCACACATGCTGAGGGTTGTGCTTGGCACATAGCAGGTAAAAACAACAACAACAACAACAACAACAACAAAAAGGCAGGACAGACGGGAAGTCAGGCTATAGGTCCTTTCCCTCCTTTCTCTCCCATTAAAGTAAATTACAATCTTAAGTCTCCCAGAAGCTCCTTCTCAGCCTTGGAAAAGGCCTTTCCCAGGCAAAAGAAAGGAAACCATAAATCCCCCACATTGAAAAAGAAATGTTTACTTTGTAAAGGTAAATTCAATTTCAACTTTCAAGTATGACGAGTGAAGTATGAAAAGTCACTGTAAGCCAAAGGTCAGAGGAGCTCAGACAGCAGCATAAGATGGGGCGGGGGTGGTGCGTTTAGGGGACAGGGCCAGGAGACAAGAGACAGACAACCACAGCCATGCTGCAAGGCAGGCTGGGATGCTGGAGTCAGATCAAGCTACAGGCAGTACTATGTCTCAAAGAAACAAAGTCCAGCTGACAGGAGAAGCCAGGAGTGACTGCACATCTGGAAAGTGGAGCCCCAGATGAATTATGTGGGGATTATCTTGCACTTGCACAGGAATTTCTGTGTACTCATAGCAGAAGAGCACAAAGGAGGGAACTTGCTTCACACCTGGTGTTTAATTTAGAAAGGATTGCTTCTCTGGCTGAAAGAAAAGCCATTTGACCTGCTCCAAGTCCCTGCTGCGCTTCAGGGCTCCCAAGTGAGCAGAGGGACTTATGAAAACCTGGTATATTTTCAAGGCACTCTGAGTTTATGCGCATGTGTATGATTGTGTGTGTGTGTGTGTGTGTGTGTGTGTGTATGTGTGTGTGTGTATGTGTGTGTATGTGTGTGTGTTTGTACACGTATGGGAGGTGTCCCCACTGCCACCTCTCTAGGGCATGTGCCAACCATAGTTCATGTGAGAAGTTCTGAAAGATTATCTGGTCCAGTCCCTAGCTTTGCCCTTGGCTTAGATAGTGTTGCATAGTAGTTTTTCTCTGAGATAAGACTTTCCATCTTAGAGGAAAACTAGATAAACAACAAGATGTTCTAAAGGAAGGTAAACAACAGAATGTCTAAAGCCAAGTAAATATTCCATCTTGCATGGAAGCTCCTCAAGCTCAGGAAATAAACAACACAATAGCTTCAGAAAGCCCCTGAAATTGACCACCAGACCACTCCCTCTCTGAGCATGCACAAACCCTAAGGACTGCTGAGAAACAGACCAGTCAATCCGACTGGAAGAAGCAGAGACCAGCCAAGCTTCCCAGAAAAGTTCAGGCCAACTGAGCTGCCCCAAAGAGATGCTCTCCAACCTGTTAAATAGCCTGCAAGGTGTGCAGTGAGCTCCAGGTTTCCAGGTTTCATGAGCAGTCTCCTATGCCCAGGTAGGTTTTGGTGATGCAACTGTCCTTGAGTAATTTCTGCTCCTCTTAAGTAACCCCTCATCCATATTCCAGCAAGTAACCCCAATAAAACTCATTGGTTCACCAAGTTGGATATCTTTATTCGGTCTGTCATCAGTTCCCTATCTGGGGTGTATAGACATTTGTTCATATCTCCCAGGAATAATGTCACACAACAGATAGCTTCCTAACAATCTTCAGAACCTATCATGCAGCACTGAACTGCAAACTGGAAGCTCTATAAGCAGGCCTTTCTATCATGACATAGTTGGAACATATGTCACCCTGTGGGTTTGCAAAATACGAAAGGCCATGAAGAGCTTATCCTTTTTCTGTGTCCATGATACCTGAAAGAAACTCTTAACAAGAAGAAAGATTTATTTTGGTTCATGGTTTCAGAGGGTTCAGTCCATCATGGTGGGAAAGGCATAATGGAGCAGCTCACCAGAGAGGGAGCTCCAGCAGAGGATGTTCACATTGCTGTTGATCAGGAAGCAGAGGGCACATGAGCAGAAACGGTAGTTGGGTATAAACTCCAAAGACCTGCCCCTAGCGACCCACCCCCTGCAGTGTCCACAGCCTCCTGAGACAGCACCACCACCTTGGGAACAAGACTCCAAAACATGGACCTACAGGAGACATTTAGAATTCAAATCAAACAGGTCTTCCTGCTACAAAATACTTTTTCTGTCCAGTCATATCCCATCCCTTTGCAAACAAAATGTTCCTGTTCCTTGCTTCTGGAGTGCTTCCATGTTGGTTCCTTAAAGATACTCTTCTAATAAAACTGTATAGCTGTTGGCTGCACTCATGTCCTACAGTGGGGATGGGGCCCTTTCATGTCACGTGAAAGGGTTTTCCAAAGCAGGCAAGCAAGAAAAGGATTTTATTTCCTGGACAACTGGTTCTACCTTGTGAAAGACTTATTAAAGTACTGGTATCAAATCAGCTGTCTCCACAGGGCATCCAGAACAAAATGAAACAACTAAATGAACTGGAAGACATCTTTATTTATTAATGCCACATGTTCTGGGTAATGACTGTCCTTCTTTACATGACCCCCTCTGGGATTTCAACTGTGGGTAATAAAATTAGCAAGTACTAAAGTGGACTACTTCTTCTAACTCCCTCATGTGGAACTCCGTGCTTGATATTTTTTTTTGTACATTTTAAAATCCCAAATGGACATAGACAATCATTACTTATACATATGGAATTGTTACCATTTTATGTAATTATATGGGGTACAATATGATATTTTGAGATATGTACACCCTGTGGGATAATTAAATCAAGTGACAACACATTAACCACCTCACATTATTAGTTCTGGTAAGAACATTTATAATCTGTTCACTTAGCTATTTTCAATTTATGGTATTAGCTATTGTCACCATGCTATGTAAGAGATTACTAAAATACAGTCCAATAGATATTTTCAACATGATCAAGCTTACCTTTGTAGTAATGAGTAAGAATTTCTTCTGAGGAATGAAGTAGACTGCAGTAGCCACTATCTTCTGGGGAGTGGGATGCATGGCATCGTTATTTTCAATGGAAAACTGCCTTTAAAAATAAACCAATTCTTTCATATGTAGAAGCTGGTACAGGCATAAGGAGGGGATGATTGCATTTTCAAAATCTTATTCTGTATTGATGGAAACTGAAGAGTCACAAGAAAACTTTCTGCTTAGCTTAATTTCCAGTTGGGTTTCTGAGCCTGTAAAGTAATCCATGAAGTACCCAGCAGGCAACAAGGGAAGATGTGTTCCTGGATGGACTAAGGTAGATTGTGTTGTTTCTGAGAAGCTGAAAGAGGCACATCAGTGCAGCCCTGAGGGATGGAGCCTGAGCAGCAGAGGAAGGGCTTGGACCAGTACAGCCCTGAGGAGCAGGGCCTGAGCAGACAGACAGAGGGTCTGGAGGTTATGGCACAAGTACACAACACAACCCTTTTACTGCATGGTGTGGCTGGTTGATGAAATTGCACAGAACAAGATGAAATATCTTTATTTGGGTCATCTCCATTCCTGTGATGTGAACCCTGTGTCTAATACAAATTCTATGAACATGCTATTTGAGGGGAAACCAATAGTGGTCATTAGAAAGCAGGTGTCTATAAATACACAAGGCTCTGAGTGGGCTCTATGCTAGAGCAGATGATCGACTTCTCCCTTCAGGCTATGTGGCAAGTCCAGGATGTTGTTACTTCACTTTCATAGGATGGAGTGGGTGTCTTTCAGTCGTATGCTGGAACATTCTCAAAAGGTCATTGTTAATATTTGTGAATTTTGAAGTAGTGCTGTTAAAATGTTGCTACCTTGAAACTGGCCACAGTGTCAGGGTTTGCATGTCAAATATTAGAAAGGAGCACAGCAATCAGATCTGAACTGGGCTCTAGCTACAGCAACTCATTTGCAGTTCCCTGTCATAGTAACCCCGTTCCCCGATTCCTCCTCTCTTTGCATATGAAGTGCCTGTCTGGGACATCATCTCAGACACTGAACTAGGTGAGAAAGAATGGACTTTTAGAGGAAATGAATCACCAGGCTCCAAAGGGGTGGGGGGGAGAGAAGAAACAAATGATTTTTAAAAAAGATAATTATTGGGGCTAGACAGATGGCTTCAGCAGCTAAGAACACTTGCTGCTCTTGCAGGAGACTCAGGTTTGGTTCCCAGCACCCACATAACTTCTCAAAACTATATGTAACTTCAGTTTTAAGGGAATCTGTCATCCTCTTCTGGACTCTAAGGGTATTGCACACATTGATGCACACACAGACATGCAGGTAAAACATTCATACACACATAATAAGCAATAGTTAGGATCTTTCAAAAAACTAATTATCATGACAGGATCATTAATGATCTGTCATCAATGCTGTGATTTGGTGTGGTGAACTTGTCTGAGCCCCACGCACAGCTCTGCTTGCAGGAAGACTCATACATCTCCTAACCTTGTCTACCTACCCTGCGACCATCACTGGGCATGGTCCATCTCATATATTCTCTCAAATCCCAATGAAGCAAAGATTATAACTCTAGATTCCTGTTTTTCTTTCTCAAATAAGCAAACTTGAGCTTATTAAATATAAAATATAATATGTGCATATATGTATAATTATTAAAACAATACTTGTTCAAGGGCACTCAGCCAGTTAGCAATGGACATGCTTAGAACAGTTAGAACAGTTGATGCCATAGAGACTAAATTTCTAATTACTTCCTGAAGGCTCCATCTTACTCTGTGCTAGTCCAACATTTGTTCTGTTAAATATTGTGTTTTCAGATATCCCTAATGGTGGCAAGCTTTTTGAAGAAGAACAGCTGTGAGATGAACTGACCTTTCTGGAGTTTTCCAGATCCTAAGCTCAGAGCCAGATGACCTGAAAAATCTGTCTCTTGCCTTGTTGCAGGAACACTGGCTCAATGGTAACAATGCTTCTCCATTTTCTTAAGCAAATGGAAAAACTCTAAGCATAAAATGTCATAGTATAAAGAAAGATCTGGAATTATCTATTGCTTGAATACAAAAATACTCATTAATTATCATCATCCCAGAACATAGTTTGATTTATTGCACAAGACATTTTCTTCATATGTGTCCCCAGCCTGTGTACCAGAGTCATCTCTCAGTGAACTCCAAGTGGATTTGGACACAGGATTCCTGCCCAGTGTCTACTTGCTTTCATATTTATTCAAATTTGCTTATTCTTGATCCAGAATGGAATCCTGCCATCCCCAACTTTTGCAATATGACAAACCCTCTTTCTTTATACAGTCTACTGAACTACCCCTCCTCCATGGAATTCTTCTTAATCCTCCATGTTTAACATGGGAGGAAAAGGGGATAGGTATCTATTCATTTGTAATTGCAAACTACAAAATATGCCAGTTTAGTTCACCCAAATGTTAATCATTAGATATTATAAACATGGTGAGAAAATAAGAACCAAAAGCATCTTAATTATGAGGGTTCTGACACATTCTTTTTATGGGTGACAGACATCCATTATTATAGATTCAAATCACGTTGGCTGATTCTTTCTGTTCAGGCTGAATTACTGAGGAAATAGTCTCACAAATACCTGGACAGCTAGATAACCAGAAAGAATTAACTCGAGCTCTGCTGGGTATATTTCAGGGATGAATTTATCTTCTATTTGGAAATATAGAAATTTCTTAATAATCTGTTCATAGTTCTAGCTCCAAGCTGTTCCTTCTTATAGAACCTAGTGAGATAACAGCATTTTCACAGGCAATGTTCTAAAGCTGAGCTGAGTGTGTGCTTTGGAAAGTTTGGAGAGCTGTTTAAAATTAACATTGGGATTTGGAGGGTTGGCTAGAAAAATGACAGATCCAGGAGAGACCATTCTGAGTCTATAAATGAAGTGGACTTGAAGGTGGGGAAGAGAAGAATAGATCAATTCATTAACTTGCTAATGTTGGCAATTTGCTTCTTGATAGGGCCGTCTGTCCTGGGAGATGATTATCTACAGGAGTCAAGTGCGCAGCTTGGAAAAGAGGAGAAATGTTTCCATGCACAGCACTTGTTTTGTCTACTCCAGCCTTCCTGGTCTTTGTCCACAGGGATCCAGCAGTGCAGTTCTCTCTTCACTCATCTTTAGAGACAGAACACTGAGCAGCCTTCATGCTGGGAGCACCACCTGTCCCTCAGCTCAGTCCAACATGCTATACCCTAATAGGAGCCAAAGGCAACCGGAAAAAAAAGTCGTCTTTCTCTATGAAAAAGAGACAAGCCATATTTGGGGGTTTGGAAGTCTCCCTCCAGCAAGCTTACTCTTAAACATGTGCTGCAAAGGGGGAATTCCTCTTTTAATGACCTCAAGTTGAGAGTTGACTTTGTCGTGTTCCAAGTGATTCACATGGCTGCAGTTCCCTCTTGTGTGTAGGCTTGTTGCAGAAGAATTCTGGAGCTGGAGAGCACTTTGATTTCCTTAGTATAGACCAGCATGTGTCAGACTTCCTGTACACGCATGGCTCAGAGCTTGTTAGGATGTAGGATCTCATTTGGTTAGTGTGGATCATAGAACAGCACTATCAGGAATTGCAATTTATTGTAAGAGAAAAGGATAAGAAGTTCTGGTTGACAGATGAGGGGTTAGTGTCTTGTAACAGAACAGCATTTGTTTTTAGTGGTTTCATTAAAAAGGACTGATTTTTCATGATAAATAAAGTTTAGCAATTCAAAGACCTACAAAGACTCTCAGCATTAGCATTCTTTGGAAATTCTGTAAAAACACATTTTTTTATTAAACAACCTGTGCTGAGGTTTGTAAATAAATCAGTTTTAACAACATTCCCTAGTTTTGCTGAAGTCTTCGTCAAAATCAATTTAGGAAATACACACACACACACACACACACACACACACACACACAC
>NW_008355272.1:5256024-5269444 GCF_000622305.1 Nannospalax galili
TATATGGTCTTTTTGAGACAGGGTCTCCCTGTAGCCCCGGCTGACCTGGAACTCACCATGTAAACCAGGCTAGCCTTGAACTCACAGAGATCCTTCTGCCTCTGCCTGCATCCTGAGTGCTAGGATTAAAGGTGTGTGCAACCATACTGGGCAGGAAATGTTTTTTTAATTCCCAACTTCAAAATAATTTCTCAAATTGCTCATATCTAATATTGATTTAAATTGAGATTTGTTTCTATTACTCAACAAAGAATTTTCTTTGCTATGAATACTGTGGGCCAGAAGGAAGATTACTATATAGTCTTAATGTTGCATCCCAAATTTACCCTTTGAAACTTCATCATGAGTGTGATATCAGGAGATGGGGCATTTGGCAGAATTACATCATGATGGCTTGGATTAACACCTGTATAAACAGGTGTGAATGAGTTATTTTCCCTTTTTTCCTCTTTTCTGTCCTGTAGCACGTGAAGCCGTAGTGCTAGTGACTCAGTCACAAGGTGTCACCTTGGAAAAAGAAATGGACCCTGTAGTAGCTGTGGAATATTACTGCAGCTGAGATCTCAGGCTTCCTACCCTGTAGAACTTGCAAGAAATAAATTTATATTGTTTGCAAATGATTCAGTGTGTACTTTTATTTTATTATAGCCATGTGAATGGACTGAGATAGATATGGACTATAAAACCATAGCTTTCATACATTTTCCTTCAATATAAGCTAAGTATACAGATAGATTACTTTGTCAGACTACTGACCATTTGTGTCTGGGGAGATTCTTAGACATGTTTATGTTTTAGCAATGACTGTAAAGCAGAGTTGTAATGCAAGTGGTAGATACTACTGGCCTAACCTTTTGCAGAGAAGACAGTTCTTTGTGATTTCAGACATCTGACACATACTTACTGCATTGCTCCATGACTGAAGAGAGAAGTTTGGGAGATAAAAAGATGAATAGAGACTTCCATTTGCCCCTGTGAATTCAATATTCCACTGGCAGAGATTTCTAAACCCTGTTTCTTCCAAATGCTGCATCAGACACACTACCTTTACCACAAGGAATCCAGGCTGTGGATTTGCGCTCAGCCTGTGTGTGAAAGTTAAGTGTATCCACCTGTTTTATTGAGTTGCCAATGGGAAATGTTCTGTACATATGGTTTTTTGGTGGGTGGGTTAGTGCAAAGGAAAGACATTTATCTTAGCGCTCTTCTTCCTGTGACGACCCGAGGCTTTCATTTTAATAAGGAATTCCTCTTCTGGCAGAGAAGGAAAACAGATGGTCCATCTTTAAGTACACAATGTATGCTTCCTCCACGTTACTTTTGGAAAGCATAAAGTATGATTAAGGGAAGTGAACTCGTGCTGTGAAAAACAGGCTCTGTACTGAGACACCTGAGATGACTTCCATATGCACAGGGTGATGGGTTTTCCTGATCTCCCTGCCATCTTCAAACTTTCAGGATTTGTAAGAACAACTGTTATTCCACCAGAGACCATATGGCTCCAGTCAGTGAATGGCTAGTATATGTAACATGCCGGGGCTTCCCAAGAACACTGTAATTAAAGATTACATGTCACTAATAAAGTTAGAGGTAATTCTGTCCACCTCTCTGTTAAAGTCTTACATCTATAAACTACTTAGGAAATAATCTTATACTCTTTCTCATGTGCCTCCTGAATACAAGACTACCGTTCAATATGTTGACTTAATAAATGCATTTCCAAAGAACATACAGAAGATAATCCATAGTGCATCCTGAGATATTAGGGTCACTCTTTCTCTGGGGGTAACTGTGACTTTTCAGAAAAAATTTCATATGAGACTTCAACAAACTATATGTAAATTTAGCACAGTATCAGGTGGACTTCTTCAGCCCCTAAGAAGAAAATTCAAACTCAGAACTACATAAACAATTGTGTCTTAATTAGCTTACACAATTACAGATCCAAAGGAGAGGACACAGTCCATGGCTCTTGCTTAGCTCTTCTCTACTTCCTGGTGACTACACCTTCCACAGACAGATGTTAGTTTCAAGATTACATATTTATGCATTTTGATGGTTACAGCATGAGACAGAGTTCCTTCTGGAAAATCTCTCAGATAAAACCACTGGTGACAAATGGCTCCTTGCTTCCTGTCTGGCTGTTGCATCTGTTTGCTTTCCCCTAAGACCATGACAATTCTGTGAACCATTCCTTTGTATTAGAATCTGAAAACCAAGGTTTACTTTCAACCTCTAGCCACTGGATTAAAAGGAGATTTATTACATTATGGGCTAGGTTTTACAGAGCGGATAGTGTCCCAGCTAACCACAGTAAGTGTAGCTGACTTTTCAAGACTTTTCAACTAGACACAGAAGTCCCCAAAGGAATGCTTTTCATACTTCTGCTTGGTATTCCTAGGTCTCACCTCCAGCCGGCTAACGCAATGGCAACCTGTATGGAAACAGGTCTTTCATTGTGTGTGTTGGGGGGGGGTGACATTTAGGGTTTTGTAGATTAAGGGGGTATACAGAGGCTGTTTTCCTTATTAGAAGCTGAGGTATGAGGAAATCAGCTCTTAGCTGAAATTTGAGTAATGTATTTAAAAATTATGTATTATTATGAGAGAGAGAGAGAGAGAGAGAGAGAGAGAGAGAGAGAGAGAGAGAGAAAGCACATGTGCACTGTTGCACAGTTAGAGGCAGGGTCTTTCTAATAATGTAGATATATATCTGTTCCTAAATTTCAGAAAAATGGAATCACATTCTCATGGCTAGCTTCCTTCACCGAGCATAATGGTTTTAGGATTCATCCATATCATCACGTGCATCAAGACTACATTTTTCATTAATGAATAATGCTCCATATGTGCTTTTAAAAAAGATACGTTTATATATTCTACTCTTAGTGAGGCTTTAAGGTGGTTTTATTTGGGATTAGGGAAATTGGTCTCCTGCTCCCAGTTATGGAGACTATCACATGGCTCTTACATAAGAATGGTTCATCCTCTGGAATTCATCAAGGTTTCTTTGAATCCCCACTTTTCAATAGCACTATAGGAAACTATCAGTTTTTTCCCCATTGTTTCTTGTTATCATCAAGGAAGCTTCATTTGTGTCCTTTACCACCTATCTGTAGCTTGAACTCTATTAATATTGTTTGTTGTCTGGAGTGGGGTGCATGTGTGTGTGTGTGTTCCAGAATTAACAAGATGAACCTCTTGGTATGTATGTATAGTTGTATGTACCAGTATGTATGCTTCACAGAAATTAACGTGAGGGAATTGAAGGAGCCTTCAAGGAAGGCTTAGAAGGACATAGTACACAGTTCAGCAGACAAGAACACTTACCCTGAACATGAAAACTTTCTGTGAGGGTATGCTGACCAGGGTGCTTCTGCATTTGCAATGGCTGTCCTCTGTGTATCTTAATAAGGCACACTGAATCATTCACAACTTGGAAAATGTATGTAGGGCCTTCTAGTGTCCTATTATTTGATTGAGAGAGTAAAATAGACACCGAAAAAGTAAACCAAACAATCTTTTGAGCAGGAGAGGCACCCCGTTTAAAGAGGATTAAGGAATCTCACAGTTAAAATTCAGGTCCTGGTTCTCTGTTGGAGGAAGAGTAAGGTAGGTTTCAAGGCAGAGAAGCAGTGCTCACACGGGAGCAGAGTGGGGCAATCTCCTACTGAGATCCACGGTGCCTTTTCGTCCATATTTCTAATCGCTGTAGTCTTACAATAAATACGTGAACTGCTTGAATTTGGAGCTAGTGGCACGTGGAAGAAAGGACCCGAGGGATAAGTCCTAAGTGCGCAGCGCACCAGAGAAAAGTGAATTGTATTTCACAGGGAAGCTGAAGTGAAGGTATAGAGAGAGAAGCCCGTGATACGGGGTGAGGACAGGGCAGCGGAGGAGAAGGGTGCAAAGACTGCCCACCCTGGGGTGTTAGAGGAAAGCAGTCTGGAAGGATGGGCACGCTGACTCTGCATTTCATGATTCAGAGCTTTTGCTTTCAAAACAAACATCTTTGCTGCTTTTTCACAGGCAAATAGTAAACTTTCCCAAACCATCTCTCACCACCTCTATACTGATGTCTGGCTTTTCACTTAGTCCTCAACAATAAAATTTTACGGTATGTTGCATGATCTTTTCTTTTGGAGACATGAACAAACGTTTACTCTCCCCAGAAAGATCATTGATATGCCTCATTGGGGTACCTTGTCACTTGTGCACATCCCATGTGGAACAGGGATCAGGATCATTTCCATTCCATTCCATAGCTCCCCCCATCCCCGCCTGCTGCTGTTAGTCTAAGATCAGTAGACCCCCCAATGGCCATGAGATAGCACAGGATGCATTCGTGAAGAAACACTATAATCAGTAATGGGGCTTTTATTACAAGAATTAACCACTCCTGTGAGTCAAAGGCATACAGGCTAAGACTTTTGTCACTTGACATCACCCCACTTCCTATCTTCCACTACTCACAGGACTAGTTCTGCCCTGGAATGGACAGTGATTGTTGCTATGCTTAGACCCTCACTAGCCCTGACTCCCCTATGAGCTGGCCCAGCCTGAGGCGTAAGGACAGGGGGCACCTTCACCCCACCCCTGCCTGTCTTTTTTACTTGGTCTGTGATCATCAAGGGTGGGATGTCTACTTCTCTTCTGGTGTGTTTAGAGATGTTTTCCTTCCTTAATCCTTAAGGCAGGAAGCCTCCTGATCTCTTTCTTATAGATGATGTTTCTAGTCCTCCAGACCAGATCACCTGAGACCAAGGGGCCACAGGGAGCTACATTCCACAATGAACTGCAGTGGCTGAATGATTCCCAGTGCTATTCCATCACAGAAGGGACCTGCTTTCCCTCTTCAAAGAAGGCAAGCACAACTGTTTTCTCTTTCTACTTAAGGCCCACTTGTATAATGCCTTTAATAAAAGCATTTTAAAATACTGCTTATATGAGGCTCAAGCTTGCTTCATATATATTTGCAATATTAAGCGACTGAAGTCACCTCATTTGCTTTAGGTTATCACTAGACGAAAATAATCATGATAGTAAAAATATTAACAAGGTTGACTTTCTGGAAGGCCCCAGGAATATTAAGTGGACTTAAATGAAATGCTGCATAAGGTTTTGGTAGTAGCTCTCAAATTTAATGTTTTCCCATGCATCTGCACTTCAGCTGTAAACCAGTTCCTTTCTAAAATTTCTTTCGCATGCCTGCAAGTGCCTTCACATGTTTACCCTCCAGATGGATGGGTAAGTTCTTCCAAAAAGGGAAAAGCACCTCCAGGAACCACAGGGGCACCTACGGGTACTGAGGAGATGATTACAGATTACCCACATAGCATTAGAGGGGCTCACCAGCTGTAATTGTGAGCGTTAAGGGTTGACCTTAAACCTGAGATCCTCACTTGATGCAAAATCCTGTAAATTAAAACAGTCTTTCTTACTTGATTCTTTTAAAAGGGACTAGACAAGTACAAAAGGACAAACACCAGAAGCATGTGGATATTAAGGCCAGCCTGGTCTACATAGTGAGTTCCAGGACAGCTGGGGCTACAGGGAGACCCTGTCTCAAAAAGACCAAAAAAAAAAAAAAAAAAAAAAAAGGTGTTGTTATATCTAATTTCTATTTACTTTTAACTTGATTTATTGATTCTGATTTCTAAAATATGTCAGAGGCAGGAATCATGACTCTACTATTGAGGCATGTGTTTTGAACTATCAAAGTTTTAAAATGACAGTGACTCCAAATTAGGGTCAGTTAATGACAACTGTTAACCTCTACTGTTGCTATAAGCCAGTGTTTTCCCACCTTGGGATCATTGTAGCTTTAAAAAATTGAATGTCTGTTTCTACTCCAAGAGATTCTGGTGGAATCATTCTAGAGTGGAGACTAAGAAGCAAGTGTCAGGAAAGTTGTACAAATGAAGTATATTCTCCAGGTCAAGACTGTGACTCGCTGTTCTAAGTAGAAGTAGGGCAAGTGTGTAAATAGTTCGGTATAGGTCATAAATGGAAAGATGTCTTGTTCTCAGTTCATGGTACTTCTTGATGAACAAAAGGATATAACTTGGCCAGGAAAGGTAACACATGCCCTTAAACTCAGCACTCAGGAGGAAAAGGTAGGCAGCTTTCATTGAGTCCAAGGGCATCCTGACCTACATGGGAAATTTAGGCCAGGACTAAGTAGAGAAATCCTGTCTTAATAAAAGATATAACTTTAGTGCCAGGTAGGGTGATCGGCCTCCATTTTTTTCCTAAATATGAATATATTTAGCACTGAAGAGAATCTCCTTTCCTGGGCATACTGGTATAGTTGGTAACTATAGCTATAGGACTATAAAGGAAGGAGAGGAGGACAGGATATTTTAGAAGCACAACAGAGTATAAACTAGTAGGACCAGAAAGGCCAGCCCTTTGCCAGAAGATTAGCAAAGAGTGCTTAGTCTGGACTGACCAGTATCAATGTGGAATGGGCCAAAGCTAAGGGGTAAAGCTTTGGCAGACAGACCTGCCAACATCATCAGTTCTTGGCAGCACATCTTGCTGTTGGATGCAGCACAGTAGCTCCAGGTCTTCTGAGAGACTCCACAGTGGAGTCAACCCCTCAGCTCTAATAAGCTTATTGCTTACTGTAGTCCCACTGAGCCCTGTTATCCAGGCAAGCTGACCTGCATGGAGAACCTCTACTCACTTCCAACTCTAGGATGCCTTTGGCTTTCCCTTCTTGAGGCCTGAGCCAAGCTACTGCACTGGTCCATGTTTTCCCTACTCCCCACCATCTGGGGAAAGGGTCTGTTCTTTTAAAGATTTTTCCAATCACTTTTATTCATTATTGCATACCCCCAAGGAGATTCTTAGGACATTTTCACCTAAGTGCCACCTCATGAAGTTTTAATAGCACAAATGTGCTTTATATATAATACAGCCCTTTAGAGAACCACAAGTCATTGTGATATCTAAGATGTTTTTGCTGCCTCCAAGTCTCAAGGTTTGTTCCTTTGGAGGAGTTACAGACCCCACCGAGAACCCTTGAACTGGTGTCATTCTCCCCTAGATTTTCCATGTTCCTTTATTTTCCACTTCCCTCTCCAGCCTTCAGAGCCTTCTCTCATAACCTATATCTGTCAAAATGTCAGCAGTAAGACTGAAGAGAATCCAGTTTTCAGAGGGAAGACAGGAGGAATGTGCTACGAAAAGCAGGGACTTGGAAGCCAGCTGGACAGAGGGAGTGGCACACAGACAGGCCCAAAGATAAAGGAGAGGAAGTTACTTTCAGAAAACCATACCTTTTAGTTGGGGATGTTCTGACAGAATCCTATAGACTGAATGGCTTAAACAACAAGCATTTGATTTTCACAGCTGCAGATGCAACTGAGACCAGGAAGCCAGTATGGGTAGGCTCTGGTGGGCATCTTCTTCCTAATTGAAGATGACCATCTTGCTGTGTTCTTCCACAGCAAAAACAGAGTGGTTCTTCTCAGGCCACTGATCCCACCCATATGGCCTCTATACACATTACCTAATTACTTAATATCATAACAATTTAGATAAGAATTTCAAAAATTTTGGATGTAGACTGACAATGAATGAACCATATTTTTAAACTTCCTAGTCCTATCTGGCTTAAGGATCAAAACCAAGATTGTCTAGAACAGAACAAACTGTATCAATGAGGCCCAAGTTGAGATGCCTGGATGGTAGTGATGTGGAGTTATGAACAACAGATGCTGAGTTGGGATGAGCACAGAAGAGAGCTGTTACCCAGCTCTGGCCAGTGTTGAAGAGGAAGGTACTGCCAGTCTTGGGATTAAACAGGATCAGAAAGATTATAGGAACAGAGGAAGACTGAAATAAAAGGGGTCTAAAGAGTTAAGAGCTTTTGCTCCTCTCTCTTCTAGTCTTCTACTAACCTTTAGGAACCTCGTGCTGCCTGTCATTGGCGTAACCTATAGAGCAGGAGTCCTCCAGGAGCACAGCTCGGAGCAGAAAAAGGCAGAGAACAAATCATGACTGCCACATGGAAAATAATAAACCCTGAAAGCAAGACCCAATTCTAGGAAATCTGTAAAAGCAGATGGCCCCAGAGCGATTCAGTTTGAACAGTAAGAGTTATGTGATATCTTTGAAGTCACAGTTGTTGAGGTCTGAGGATTGAAGTTCTATTGAAGTCACAGTTGTTGAGGTCTGTTCTGGGTATTGAAGATTTCCAGCCAGAAGATAGGATCCAGGAAGTCAGGGATCACACCTGCTTTGCTCACAGCTATACCCAACTCTGAAGCACAGTTCCAGGGCATGGTAGGCACTGAAAAGAGCACTGACTGAATGAATCAAGCTCATCCTTGGGCATCCATGCTTTGGACAAAGATGAATCTCTTTGTTTCTGGCTCTTTCTATTCAGAGGACTTAGCTCATCCTCTTATATAAATTTACCTCAGGCCATTCCTATTATTTAGGATGCCTGAAATATGAAGGTAAATCTGAACTCTAGAAGCAGTTGCAGCCCAAGCTCAGGCAATTTCCCAACTGAGGCTCCCTCTACCCAGGTGGAGGAAGTTGACAACTAAAGCTGTCCAGCACAAATGCTAATTAGATTTAGTCATCCCTAAGGTGAATCTCAGAGGATGCCAAGAAAAAGGTTATTAGGCGGCCAGCCTGATAGACATGGTAGCAACCAGAAAGCCACAGTGGTAAAGGAGAGGTTACTTTCAGGAAACTCTGTATCTTAGTTTATGATGCTCTGACAGAATCCCGTAGACTAGACGACTTAATCAATAAGAATTTATTTTTCACAGTTGTGGCTGCTGTAGGTCTGAGAACTGGAAGCCAGGGTGGTTGGGTTCTGGTGAGCATTCTCCTACTTATTTGAAGATGGCCAACTTGCTGTGTTCTACCATAGCAAAGAGAGAATGAGTGGCTCTTCATTTAAAGTCATTAATCCCACCATGCAATCTCTACTAGTATAACCTATGGACTTCAAAGACCTCATTTCCTAATGTCATAGAAATTTAGGGTTTTAACATTTGAATTTTGAGGGTCAGACATGCAGCCCATAGTACTACAAGAAGCTTGCTGCAGCTTGTGTGCTACACGCAGGAGATACATGCAGTTGATTGAAGCATGGGGGAGACTAGACTACATTATTACACAGGCTCCAACACACTCAGATTGGAAATGGTTATTGTCTGTGACATTTTTCACGGTCTCCCTAGCAGTAGTAACCTAGAGTCTCGTTGTAAGCATGTTGCCCACAGGTCAGTCTTCTGTAAGGACACTATCCATGGATGGAGGTGAGTTTTTTCATGCCCCAATCTCTCAGTGATTGGGGAAGTCAACATCACCCATCCAGTTGGCAAGATGGCCTAGCTCCCTCACATTTTGTTTTTTGTTTAGATCAACCCCATTAAGAGGGACATTCCAAGAGAAATAAAGGCCAGAAATAAGATGTACTTGGAGTCAGTTAGATAAAGTGAGCCAACAAGAGAAATTTCCTTTCCCATCCCAAACACATCAAAAAGCTAAGAAACTATTGAACTTGGTAAGTGTATATCTAAGTTTAAATTCTCCTAAAAAGGCAATTGCAGGGAGCAAAACTAACAAAAATTTGGAGAGGAAACTCAGGCCAAGGGTGACCTGGAACTGAAGCTACTGGGCTACTGGGGAAACCAAGGAAGGGACAGGCCACAGCAGGTGGGGGGCAGTGAGGGTGTTCAATTCAGCTTTCTATTGTCGTGACAAAACACTGACTGAAACCAACTTGGAGAGGAGAGCATTTATTTGGTTTGCATGTCCTAAGTACAGTTCATCATCAAGGGAAGCCAGGGCAGGAACTCAAAGCCAGAACCTGAAGGTAGAAATTGAAGCAGAGACTATGGAAGAGTGCTGCTTACTGGCTTGTCCCTCTGGTCTGTGCTCAGCCTGCTGGCTTATACATCCCATGACAATTAATTCAAGGATGGCATACCCACTGTGGCCTGGGCAATACCCACAGTGGGCATGGCTCTTGCACATTACTCAGAAATAAAAAAAAAATGCCTCAAATACATGGCCACAGTTCAGTCCAGTAGAGGGAATTCCGCAGTTGAGGTTCCCTCTACCTAAGTGTGTCAAGTTGATAACTGAAGCTATCCAGCACAATTGACTCCTTGTCAACTTGACACACAAGCATCAATATTAAACATGACTTGTTCCCAAGATCTCATGTTAATATTAATATCACAATACTAAACATAATACAACTTTAGAAGTCCAGAGTCCTTCAAAATTCCATTACTTTAAAATTTCAGTGTCTCCTTAAAATAATCCAAAGATTCGCAACCTGTGGGCTTTTGTAAAATAAAATAAAATAAATTAGATATTTCTTATTCCAAGATGGAAGAACCAGAACATAATATAATCAAAACCAAACCAAATTAATAACATGTAAATAGCTCATTATCTGATGCCTATGATTCACTCATGATCTTCTGGGCTCCAAAGGGCTTGAGTAACTCTCTGCCATCCATAACCATAGCTTATTTTGTAGTCTCAGGCCAGCTCAACGCTAGACTTGCTGCAGCCCTTGGTGGTTGTCCCAAGGTCCTGGCATCTCAAATACACTAAAGTCTCTGCAGCAACTGAGGCTGCACCTTCACCAATGGCTTCTCCTGGCCTCACATGGTACCAAGCTTCAACTTTTCTCCATGATCCCTTTAATCCAGGGGTTTCCACTCCATCACCAATGTCCACTCCTGGCTTCTAAGGGCACAAAGCCTTAGCTTCTTTCCACAACCCCTTCATGGCTTCAAAACCAGTACCACCTGCGAGACTCTTACATGTTTCCATGTTCTGGTGCCAGTATGATGCGCAACCTTGAACTCTCTGAACCACAACTTCTATGTGCTGACCCTGAGGAAATACTTCTCAGCAGCTTCATCTCAATGATGCTGGTCTCTTCTTAATCACAGCTGATTCTTCGGCCCAAGCCAACCAGAAACCAGCGATTCTGAATTCAAAATATCACACAGAGTCCTGATAATCTTTCCTTCCCTTGAAACTTCACCAGCCAGACCTTCAACTCCACGCTCACATTTCTCCCAGTTCCCACAAAGTGGCTCACTACACTTTAAGCACTCAATGGCTTTTCCAGCCCAAAGCTTGAAAACTTCCACATTCCTCCTAAAACTAATATGGTCGGGTCCATCACAGAAATACACCACTACTGGAACTAACTTCTGTTTTAGTTAGCTTCTATTGAGGTGACAAAACACTGACCAAAACCAACTTATGGAGGAAAGGGATTATTTGGTTTATGTGTCCTAATTACAGTTCATTATCCAGGGAAGCCAGGGCAGGAACTCAAGGCAGGAACCTGGAGGCAGAAGTTGAAATGGAGACCACAGAAGAGTGCCGCTTGCTGGCCTGTTCCTCTGGTCTGTGTTCAGCCTGCTTGCTTATACATCCCAGGACCATCTGCTCATGGGCAGCACACTCACTGTGAGCTGGGCAACACCCACAGTGGGTTTGGCTCTCAAAGATCCCTAAAAAATCAAGAAAATGCTTCACAGACAGACCCATAGGCCAATCCAACACAGAAAATTCCCCAAATAAGGCTCCTCCTTCCCAGGTATGTCAAGTTGACACCTAAGTAATCCAGCACAGGGGAGTGGAGGACAGTGGTCGATGGTGGGGGGACTCTGGGGAATGGTGGGTGAGGAATGGTGGAGGTGGGGGATGATGAGTGACGAATGGTGGAGGATGGTGGGAGACAGTAGAGAACTTGGGGGATAACAGGACTGATAATGGGGCTGTGGGCTGTGGTGGGGGTTGAAGTGTAATGGGGAATGGTTTAAAATGCTGCGGCACAGTGTGAGGCAGAGGGGAATAATGGACTCTCATTGTCCTTGAGAAGAAACCTACTTACATCCCAAGCCCCAGATTTCAAAAAGCAGGAGCCCGGTCAGCACAAGAAGCAGGTGTGTGTCCTGAATTAAGACTACAGTGACCCTCAACACACACACACACACACACACACACGCACACACACACATGCACAATCACATGCACACGTGCACACACATAAGCTACTGATTTCTTGACACATAGGGTTTCTAACTCAGATTCAAAGCTGCCTGCTAAGGCCACTGACCACTCAGGGCCAGTAGGCTAAGAGGACAAGCAAGAATTAATGATCAATAAGTATCAGCTTAGAGTACAGCCTTGCAGCATGGAAAATAATGATACTCAGACAATGATATGGGAGGTCTGAAGGAAGGACATTCAGCAGAGAGGATTTGGAGGCAAAAATGGAAAAAAACCCTGCTAACTCTGAACTAGTGTGCATTATATGTAAGTTGATTCAATAAATGAGAGGCATAAAACAAGATGGGGCTAAAGTTACTATGAGCAGTAACAAGGAAAACCTTTACTGACAAGAGACTCCCTTGATACAAAATACTGTGGAGTTAAAAATTGTTTTTGAGAGTGTATAGTAAACAATTATCTGTATAATGAAAACTGGTAGAGTAATACCATTAAAGAAAATTGATTTGAGATTGTGAGCATTAAGAAATACAAATAAGGATACTTTATAAGGTAATAGCAATGATCACCTTCAGAGATGAAGAAAGTATACATTGCATCTCAAATAAAGCTCGGAAGTAAGAAGCAGTACGAATAAAACCGAAGCCGGGCATGGTGGCGCATGCCTTTTGTCCCAGCACTTGGGAGGCAGAGGCAGGTGGAACTCTGTGAGTTTGAGGGCAGCCTGGACTACAGAGTTCCAGGACAGCTGGAGCTACAGCAGGGAGACCCTGTCTCAAAAAGACCAACCAACCAAACAAACAAACAAAACAAACAAACAAAAGAATAAAACCGTACATAGGAGACCAGACTGACAGATTTACAGTCCCAAGGGAACTTTTTATTTGATCCATCCCAGAAACATACTAATAGATCAAGTGCTGGAGATTTACTGAGTTGATGAAGTCCTTGCCTTGTGAGCCTAAGGACCTGAGTTTGATCTTCAGAACCAATGGGGAAAAAATAGGTTTGGGGTGTTCCTTCGTAATCCCAGCACTGTGGTGGTGGTGGTGTGGAGACAGGCAGATTCTTTTGGATCACTGTTCAAATAGTATAGTCCACTCGGTAACTTCCAGACCAGTGAGAGAACTTGGCTCAAAAAATAAGGTGGTTAGTGCCTGAGGAATAACACAAGAGATTGTCCCCTGGTCTCCAGATGATCTCCAAACACAGGAACATGGCTGCACATGCACATGCCCAAACACACAGACACACAGACACACACACATGTATGAGTGCACACACACACAATATAGATCAAGAAAACAAAAATTTGTTGGGGAACAAAAATGTGAACATTTTTCTCTTCATATATGGACATAATTTTATATTTATAATATAAAATTATTATGTGTATTATGTGTATA
>NW_008355272.1:5269463-5279367 GCF_000622305.1 Nannospalax galili
AATTTAAATTACAGATAATGATAACTTACATATATACCATATTATATATTATATTATAGAAAATATACATAATTGTATGAGATGATATATATATATGACTTACATATATAAATACATATTAACCAACAAATAGCCATTGAAGTCCATACATAATTTTAAAAATAGGGACTGGAGAGATAACTCCATGGACATGGCAGCTAACAATTATCTGTGACTACAATTCCAGGAGGAATTTAATGCTGTCTTCTGAACTCCACGGGTATTGCATAACACAGGTGCACTTACATACATGCAGGCAATACATTCATACACACAAAATAAAAATAATAAATAAAATGTTAAAAATTAATATTGACCATATATTAGAACATAAAAGAAATTTGGAAAGTAAAAAGCATTAGTTGCAAACACAGTATATACTTTGATAACAACTATACTAAATGAGAAATAAACATAAAGCTTATCATTGCACAAGTGCATTTGGCATCAACATATCCACAAAGAAACTGCAAAGAAATAGCACAAAAATTTGTAAGCATGTGTGAAAGAATGTCTATATGATTTTGAGATAGGAAAGGATTTCTCAGATAGCACAAAAATATTTCAGCCTACATATTTAAAAATAGAAAATTAAATAAGAACAAAGGAGTACTATCAAGGTAGGAAGGAAGGAAGAGAGAGGGAGAGGACGAAAGGAGGATAAAGGAGAACAGCTAGTACTGTAATCAGACTTTCAAGTAGTTGTAAGAGGAGATGGAGTAATGGCACCGCAGTTTAGAGCACTAGCTGCTCTAGTAAAGGGCCCAGATTCAGTTCCTAGAACTTACATGGCAACTAACAACCGTCCATTAACTCCAGTTCCAGGGGATCCATAGCCCTCTTCTGACCTCCATAGGCATTGCATGATGTGGGTGCCCTTATATACAGGCAAAACACTCATACACATAAAATAAAAATAAATAAATTAGGAAAAATGTATACAAAGAAAGAATATATTAACACATATGTCATTAAAGATTAGTCTCCACACTGTGTAAAAATTTTTTTGTGTCAGAAGAAAGGAAAACTAAGGAATGTTGTAATTTGTTCAAAGGATTATATTAAATATTTATCATAAACCATGAGAGGTGGGTGAGATGGCTTAGTGGGTAAAAATGCCTGCTGCCAAGGCGGATGATCTGAGTTCAATCCCTAGAACAATCAAGGAGTGAACTGACTCTTTCTGGTTTCCCTCTGACCTCTTTGCATCCACTGTAGCACATGAACACATACAAACACACAGACTCACAAACACACACTAAATAAATAACTAAATGAATAAATAAATAAATAAGTGTAATCAAAACAAAACTACAGGAGTCACTTCTGAGAAAGAAAATGGACAAATAGGACACAAGAATAAATTCAACTTTATATTTAATCCTCTATTTTTTAAAATGGAAAGCATTTTAAAATTGGCAAAATATTAATATTTGTTGTTTGAGGCATATAAGTAAAAATTTGAATTTCTGTGATTTTTTTGTATTTTATTATATAATTCAAAAAATTAAATTTTGAAGGGAAACAATTAAAGCATGCTAAACACATTCTGTTCATTTATGTGCGTGTGAGCAGATTTTCTTATTGCTAGGTTGCATGAGAATATTTTTCCAGAGTAAGATTGATACGTGATCTTTTAAATAAGTGAAAACTCCCATTTCAACTGATTCAATTGGTCAAAATAAGTTAACATGCTAATGTGTAGTATGTCCACATAATACCTTAGCTACAAGCAATAAATTACATCATTATGATTTTACAGTGTGCAAAACACTGTCCTAAGGAAATTAGGAAATTTTATCATGGGCACATGGAACATTGAAGAATAGCATAAAAAAGCAGAGTAGCAAATCATCAAAATCTAGTGATCCATACAATTCCTTTTAATAAAAGGAAAATGGAAAATAGTAACAGGTTTTCAAAGAAAGTTCCTAAATTAGACAAAATCCTGAAGAAGAGAAAGTAGGCTTCGGTGCTCTTTCAGATAAGGCACTTTGGACAGTACCAGAAAATGCATCTGTGGCTTCTGGAAGAGTGTCGAGAAGTATTTTTTTCCTCTGTCAGCGAGGTGGGTAACATGGCAGCTGATTGAGCATGGTGGATGTAAGAAGAATGGCTGAAATCAGTTAGGGTGCAGGGTCTGGTATGAAGCCTGGCGAGTTGAACACTGTTTCCTACCTAGGATTGTTTCCTCTACTCTTTCCTGATTTCTATGCTTATGCTTTTCCATTGGCAGAAGTTCTTTCTTTATTTTAGGGATAGCAAAACTGAAGAGTGAATTCCTATTAGAGTACATGTTTGTGGGGCATGTGTGTGTGTACAAGTGTGAATGTCTTCTGCTATAGCTCTCTGCCTTATTTTATGAAGCAGGTTCTTTGAACCTCACACTCATCAGTTCAACTAGGCGAGCTGACCAATAAGCTTCAGGGATGCATTTATCTCTGCTTCCCTCCCTGCCAGTGCTGGGGTCACAGATGCTCACAGCTCCCTCTTGCTTTTACATGGGTTCAGGAAATCCAAACATGTTTTCATGCTTGCTTGACATTCACTTTACCAACTGAACCATTGTCCCATATCTATATATTCACATTTTAATTTAGGTCTGGTCAATCAAAGGGTCTTGGCAAATCTACTAGTGTATGTCTGAGTTTAGGCAGCAAGACAGCCTTGAGGAGTGTTGAGCCTGAAGTCTGAAGTTAGTTTGTTCTCCTTTTCCCTTGTCACTGGCATAAAAAATGTCAAGGATTATGTTTGCTAAGGAGAAGAATTGTCCATAATCTCACCTCCTAGAATACATCTCCCATTTCATTACATGCTCTTACAATGGAACTATAATTCTGGAGCTTCTTTGTGATGCTTTATTTGGGGAATTAAGTCTGATTTATATTGGTTTTCTTCACGTTCCTGGTGAAATAAAGGCTTCAAAGCTTTTTATAGCTGCTGGATTTGGTTTGTCCTCACTTCTCTGCCTTAAGGGACTTGTTCCTACCCATCTGCTGAGTCAGCAGCAAATATCTGCATGAATACTCACCCAGACTCTGAGGGATTAGGGCTTGCTCCACATTGTCTGACTTTATTTCAATCCCAGGCCTTAAACTGGGGGAACAACTGGAACGTGCAGGTGCCAACTGGTCTGGGTGACTAACACAGACCCTTTTCTCCTGCAACCCTCACAGAGTGAAGGATGGGCTTAGAAGAATGCTCCCTGAGAAGAGCAGGATGGAAACTGATGACCATAAGCTTCATTATTGGGGTTAACTACAGTCTATCTAGCAAAGCTCAACCTTTCTTGGAAGCAAAAGATCTTGAATTGAATCTATGAGCTTTAAAAGTAACACTTTGTGGTGCCAGGTTGAAAAACTGTCTAACTTAAGTTGAATATTGGCCATTGATACAGATTTCACGCTTTTAAAACTGTCCTTTGCTATTATTTTTGTCATCTTTCATTAAGCCAGGAAGCTGATGTCATGGTGCTCAACCTGGTAACCATCTCCACAGGTGCTCTTCTCAGTAAGAGGATGGGAGTGAGAGCAGTTGGCTCCTGCTGCTCTCTGGAAGGCCATCTTCTTCATTCATTTTTCAGTTGTCACCTGTAGCATAAGGACTGATGTTTTTACTTTCCCTTTTACTTCAAATTACCCTCCAGTACAGTGCTTTACTGTAAATACTGAATGATCTTTAATTGACCTCTAGTGAATGGAATGGATGAAATGTATCTCTTCCTGATCAGGGATGGCAAAGCTGTGGCAAATATAACCTGATTTTTTGCCTCGTGTCACTCACATGCCATACATTTTTGCCACCAACAGTATCTGAGCAGTTAGACACTGTAGTTCTACAAAGTCAGGTTGTCTTGGATTTGAGTCCTTGTTCATTGCTTCAGTAGACATGGAGCATCTTTATTAGTTTTTGTTACACTAAATTTTCCCCTTTTCCCTTCTTGGGAGGCTCGTGTGTGCCCTCCACGGCTCCAGGGCTCACAGATTAACATAAGACATTTTTAGTTCGGGTTTTGTACCATTTTATGACTTTGGGAGGGAGTGACTTACAAAGAAACAGCTTCTCAGGACCTGCACATCATTCAAGCCCCACCCACAGTATCCATTAATACTCACGTGCTGTGCTCACAGTTTTGGTCTTAAGTGTCCCATCGTGTATCTACACCCCCCTGGGATGCTGCAGTTAGCCCTAGCGGCCCCACACATGCTTTTCAACATTCCAATCTTGCTGCCCCACTATCCACCACTAACTCTCCGCTACTAATTCTCCGACTTCCAGGAAGCTCCAATCTCTTCCCAGGGTGCTCCTCGTCTTGCCCCTGGCTGGCTTACACTTTTTGGAGGAATGAGTAATTTTGGGGCTACATCTATTCAGGCCCCTTTCCCCTCATCTCAAAATGGCCAACATTGCTACTAAACAGATTGGTGTAATGTTTCAATAAAATGATATAAAGCCATTACAATGTCTAGAACCTGAAACTTGCTCAATAAATGTAAGTTTTGTCTGTTTCCCGTCTCTCTTTGATTTAATGATGATAGCTCTTGTCCATTTTCTACAAAATTTATAATTTCAACAGAGTTTATAAAAGGAAGGAGTTAAGGAATTAAGGAGAAAGTAGATTTCAAAATATTTCTCCCCCAGTTCTAAAAGATTAGTACAATTGAGTCTTTAAGATGCAGTAAAACACATGGATAGTGCCTATAGAAGAATAGTAGGTGAGTGATGGTTCCATGGCCATTGAAAGAGAAGTCACAATTCCCAGAATACACAGCTTCATGAGGTGCCACACCACTTAGTTCCTGACTTTACAAACCTTGAAGGGTACCACAAGTGTTCAGAAGCAGAAACTAAATTCTGAAAATAAAATCCCATTGTTTTTCTTCAATGTGTGTCTTTGACATCATTGCCAAAAATTAGGCATGTACAATTATATGGGTTTGCTTGTGGAGATTCTATTCTAATTGACTGGTCTACATGTCTGTTTCTGTGCCAGTATTAAGCTATTCTTTGCTATTATGACACTGCATATAACTTAAAATCTGGTATGGTGATAACTCCCAGCATTGTTCTTTGGGCTCTGGATTCCTTTGGTTATTTAGTGTCTCTTTTGCTTCCATATGAACTTTATGATTTTCCCCTACCTACATGAAGAATGTCTGAAATTTTGATGGGGATTGCATTAAATCTGAATATAGCATTTGGTAGTATAGCTATTGTTACAACATTAATTGTGCCAGTCTATGAGCATGGGAGGTCTTTCTATTTTCAATATTTTAAAGCTTTTTTAATAGAAATATTCAATCTCAGTTAAGCTTCTTCTTAGCTATTTTATTTTTAGACTATTGTGATTGTTTTCCTGACTTCATTCTTGGCATGTTCATTATTATTTTGTAGAAAAGCTAATGATTTCTGTATGTTGGTTTTGTATACTGCTACTTTGCCATGAAGGAGAAATGGCACTTCATATACTAGGAAAAAATATTCCAGTGATGTTGAGTTTCTTAGCTGAACCACAAAGGACACAAACGTACTAACAGAACATGTTCCAAAAGCTGAAAAGAAAGAACTGAGAACTTTAAATTTTAAAGCCAGTGAAACTATCCTTCAGAAATAAAGAGATAATAAACTCACTCGCAGGCAAAAGGGAACTAAAATAATATTTCTGATAGTAGACCAAACTAGAGAGATTTGCTAAGGGAAGGTCTTCAAATACAGAAGAAAAAATGATAAAAAGAATCTTGGTAAATCAGAAAACAGAGCAAGAACGAGAGACAGAGGAGAAGTGGAGCAAGCGCAAAGCTTGATTATTTTCCTCTTGAATTACAAGACATATTTAATAACCAGAATAAAGATTAGTACTCAAAATAAATAATGATGTTCAAGAGTGGGGAAGGTAAGACAAAGTGAAGTTTCCACACTATCCCTGACCTGGTAAAATACTGTTACCATACAGTGTTATATGGATATATTGCAACACACAGAGCAACCACTACAGAAGAGCTATAAAGAGATACATCTAAAATACTCCAATAAATTAACATGGAGCTTAAAAATGTACAAGTAACCAACAGAAAGACCACAAAGAGAGAAGCAAACAGGAAACAAATTATAAAGAGTCAGATGTAAATGATAACCCCTCACTAGTTAAAGTCTAGTCTAATACACAAACTATGAGTTTTACAAATAGAAAAAAAAAACACCTTGAGTCAAGTATGTGAAAGAGTCATAATATTCAAATACAACGTTAGGCCTTGTTTTAATTCTGATTGGAATAAACCAATTGTAAACAGGCATGTCTAAGGATAAGTAGGGTACTTTGAATCCAGATTATGGTTTAGATATTAAACAAATATCTTCATTTGGATAGCTGTGCTTATGACAAATAGTGATGGTATTGTTAATGTCCTTCTCTGTTTATTGAATTCTTGAAGGGTGAAATATGTCTGGCATGTAAGGAATTCTCCATGCTAGGGACTGGAGAAATGGCTCAATGGTTCAGAGCACTTGCTGGTCTTCCAGAAGATCCTAATTCAGTTCCCAGATCTCATGTTGAACAGCTCACAACAGCCTGTAATTACAACTCCAAGAGGTCCAACATCCTCTTCTAACTTCTCTAGGCACCCACATACCTGTACATATGTATGTAATGTGAAATACATACTCACAGGTGCACACATACATAAATATATAAATAAGAATAAAATAAATCCTTAACAAAGAAAAAAGAATGCTCCATGCTGCATAACTGTAATCCTAGCACTTAGAGATGATGGCAGGAAGATCAGGAGTTCAAGATCATCCTCTGCTACATAATGAACTGGATGTCAATTGAACTACATAAGACCCTGTTTTAGCAAACAATTGCTGTAATATAAAAATGTCAGTAGGACACATGAAAGGAAATTGTTGTAAAGTCTGTAATTGTGAATAGTGCATAAGATTTGTTTCTCTATTCTACTTCTCTGCCAGATTGAGATTTCCTGGAGTGAAACATTTCGTAAAGTTGAATTCAGACCTTATTTAAGAGAAATTTTAGAGAAAAAGAAAAAGCATACAAACAACTGAATAGATAGATTGAGAGATACTCGTATATGGACAGGCACGTTTTTAATTTAAGAAAACATGAGAATCTTGTAACAGATTGTCTTTGAGTTTTGGAATCTTGTAAAGTGTTACATCCTTTTCATTATAAATGGCCATTTGGAGTCATAAATTATGGCATTAAAGTTTTTTACTTCTCTGATTTCTTTTGTGAGACAGGGCCTTATAGCCACAGCTGGCCTGGAACTCACTATGTAGACCAGGTTGGGCTCCATATCACAGAGATCTGCTTGCCTCTGCTATCTGAGTCCTGGGATGAAAGGTGTGTGCCACACTGTCTGGCTTGCTTCTCTGACAACTAAAAAAGATGAAAACAGTTTAAGATTTAAGAGAAGCCTGTAAGATTTAAGAGCAGCCCATATGTTCCTGGAGCCAGCATCTTTCCTGGGTAAGCTTGGCGCCCTCACTGTGCCTTGACTCCCCAAGCTTCATTCACCTTCCCAGATCCCCCATACCATCTCTCATCCTACAATGGACCATTTCTTGTCTTGGCACCCCAGACATCTGGACTGACCTCTTGGAACAGACTCCCCATTACTTCCTGATCCTTTGCATCCAGACCAACCCAATTCCTCCCCCTAGTCCCCTGGAACAATTGGGGTCTGTTCCCTCCCCCAATCTTCCTTTGCATCCCTGCGTGATCCAGCCCCCCAGCTTCCTGGGGCCAGCATCTTTCCTGGGTAAGTTCCACCTTGACTCCCCCAGCCTCATTTACCCTCCCAGCTCCCCCACCCCATCTATCATCCTAGCGTGAGAACTGGCCCGTTTCTTGTCTTGGCCCCCCAGACTGCTGGACTGACCTCTTGGCCTAGACTCCCCACTGCTTCCTGACCCTTTGCACCCAGATGAACTCAATTCCTGGGTCTATACCCCAGGAGCCTTTGGGGCCTAGTCCCTACCCCTCTTGCTTTGCATTCCTGAGACAGGCCTTCGTCCCAGGCCATCCCAGACCCCAAATTCCTGAGGCCAGCTTATTTCCTGAAGGGATCCAGACCTTAGGAGAAAGCCAGAGAGCTTCTGATCCTCATAGGACTTGGGCCTCTGTGGGAATTCCTGAGCTGCAAGACGCAAGCCATTTGGCCCCTCCAATTAAAAAATCAAAAGAGAGAACCTGAAGCCTAGATGAACTAGCTTCTCATGCCCAACAAGTAAACTACAAAGGCACATAAAATTTAGAAAAAGAAGAAGACCTAAACTCAATAAAGGAAGAACAACCACAAGGACATAAGAACAAGAAACTACAAAAGAAATCCACGTCAAAGTCACAGCAACAACAACAACAACAACAACAACAACAATAATAATAATAACATGAAAAACCCAAATAATATATCCCCACCAAGTTCCAACAGTCACGTAGAGGAGTACAATGAGAACACCCTTGAGATAACACAGGACATGGAATTCAAAAGAAAAATGATAAACACGATAAAAGAATTCAGTGAATTTAAAGAGCACATAAACAAAGAAACCAAAGAATTGAAAGAAGATAAGAATAAACTTCTGAATGAATTCAGAACAGAGTTAGAAACATTGAAAAATACTAAGGCTGAAATGAAGAAGGAAGTGAAACACTCAATAAACCAAATAGAAATAAAAGGAGAAAGCCTCAGTAATAGGATGATGATATGGAAAACAGAATATCAAAACTGGAAGATAAAGTGGAAGAATTAGACCACTCAAGCGTAGATTATGAAAAATTTAAGAAAACACAAGAATGGAATATGCAGGAATTCTATGACTCATAAAATGACCAAACTTATGAATCATAGGCATAGAGGAAGGAGAAGAATCTCAGGATAATGGTATGGACCAGATCTTTAACAGATTTGTAGAAGAGAATTTCCCAGAATTAAAGAACATGCCCATAAAAATAGAAAAAGCATATAGAACACCAAATAGACAGAACCAGAAAAGAAACTCTCCACAGCACATCATAGTGAAAACACTAAATGTTCAGAAAAAAGAGAATACTGAAAGCTGCAAAGGAAAAACAAGAAGTCACATATAAAGGAAAACACATCAGAATTACAGCTGACTTTTCAGTGCAAACTGTGAAGGCCAGAGGACAGTGGACCAAAATATTCCCAGTTTTAGATGACAGATGCCAAGCCAGATTGTGTTAACCAGCCAAAATGTCTATTACAGTTGAAGGGAAAAGAAAAGTCTTCCATGAAGTAAATAGGCTGAAAGAATTCATGTCCACAACACCAGCCCTTCAGAGAGTTCTTGAAGTAAGAGCTGAAGAAAGGAATGACTATACTCAAGAGGTTGGAGAAAGAAACTTAATGAAGGTATAACTATGGAAATGCACAGCTACACCAAGAATGTGATCAGAAATCAAAATGACAGGAATCAATATACATCTTTCATTAATAACTTTAAATATTAATGTACTGAACTCCCCAGTCAAAAGACACAGACTAGTTGAATGAATTAAGAAACAAAACCCACCTTTTTGTTGTGTGTAAGAAACTCATCTCACAAAAAATAGTAAAACTAACCAGAAGAGATAAAGAGGGCCACTCCATTCTGATCAAAAGAACAATTGACCAAGAAGATATTACAATCATGAACATATATTCACCAAACTCTGGTGCACCCAACTTCATAAAAACATTGCTACAGGACTTTAAGACACAGATTAATCCCAACTCATTAACAGAAGTGGACTTCAATATCCCATTGTCACCATTGACTAGAACAACAGGACAGAGAATGTATTAGTCAGGGTTCTCCAAAGAAACAGAACCAGTAGAATGAA
>NW_008355272.1:5279377-5289124 GCF_000622305.1 Nannospalax galili
AGTGGTACTAAGAAAAAAGCAGGTGGATCAATTCTAATATCTGACAAAATTGACTTTAAACTAAAACTAATCAGAAGAGATAAAAAGGGCCACTTCATTTTGATCAAAGGAACAATGAATCAAGAAGATATTACAATCAGGAACATATATTCACCAAACTCTGGTGCACCCAACTTCATAAAAACAGTACTACAGGACTTTATGACCCAGATTAATCCCAACTCATTAGTAGTAGGGTACTTCATTACCCCATTGTATGCATTAAATAGGTCAACAAGACAGAGAATTAACAGAGAGACATCTGAGTTAATCAACACCATATATTAAATGGACCTAAGAGACATCTACTGAATATTCCACTGAAGCACCAAGGAATATACTTTCTATTCAGTGCCCCTCGGAATTTTCTCCAAAATCAACCATATACTGGGGCACAAAACAAACCTCAACAAATACAAAAAGACTGAAATAATTCCATTCATTCTATAAGACCACACTGCAATAAAGCTTACAATCAACACCAGAAGAAGCCATGGTCACCACATGAACACGTGTACATTAAACAACACACTCCTGAATGATGAATGGATCAAAGCAGATATTAAGAAAGAAATAAAAGTATTCCTGGAACTAAATGAAAAGGACAATACAACACAACAAAACATCTGGGACAGGTTGATAGCTGTCCTTAGAGGGTAGTTTATAGCTCTAAGTGCTTTCATTAAAAATCAGAATGAACACAAATAAATGACTTAACATTGCAACTCAAGACACTTGAAAAGCAACAACAAATGAAACCCAAACCCACCAGACAAGAAGAAATAACACAAATCAGAGCAGAAATTAATGAAATCAAAACAAAACAATACAAAGAATGAAGAAATCCAAGAGCTGGTTCTTTGAAAGATAAGCAAGATTGACAGACTCCTAGCCCAGTTAACCAAAAGAAGAAAGAGCATGTCCAAATCAACAAAGTCAGAGGCAAAAGGGGATACATCACAACAGACACCAAAAAATCCAGAATATTCTAAGGGAATACTTTAAAAACCTATATGTTACTAAACTTGAAAACCCAAAAGAAATGGATGGATATCTAAAAGCATGGGTACCACCAAAACTAAACCAAGAAGAGATCAACAGCTTAAACAAACACACAACACATAAGGAAATTGAAACAGTAATACAAAACCTCCTGACTAAAGCCCAGGACCAGACGAATTTACAGCAGAATTCTACTAGACATTTAAAGAAGACCTATATCCAATACTACTTAATTTATTCAGAAAGATAGACATGGAAGGAGAACTTCCTAATTCCTTCTATGAATTCAGCATTACACTAATACCAAAGCCAGGTAAAGATACAATCAAAAAAGAAAACTATAGACCTATATCCTTAATGAACATAGAAGCAAAAATTCTCAACAAAATACTTTCAAACTGCATACAGCCATATATCAGAAAGATCATCCACCATGATCAAGTCAGCTTTATTTCAGAGATACAGGGATGGTTCAATATATGTAACTCAATAAATGTCATAAATCATATAAATAGATTCAAAGACAGGAACCACATTGTCATCTCAATAGATGCAGAGAAGGCCTTTGACAAAATTCAACATGCATTTATGTTCAAAGTCTTAGAGGGAATTGGACTGGAGGGAATATACCTCAATATAATTAAATCCATATACAAAATACCCACAGCCAACATCATTTTAAATGGAGAAAAACTGGAAGCATTCTCATTAAAATCAGGAACCAGTAAAGGCTGCCCACTATCTCCACTCCTTTTTTAACATAATACTTGATACTCTTGCAAGAGCAATAAGTCAAGAGAAGGAAATTAAAGGGGTAGTATTTAGAGAAGAGATAAAATTATACCTTTTGTAGACAATATATTATATCTAAGAGATGCCAAAAATTCCACCAGAAAACTCTTAGAAATGATTAACACTTTCAGTGAATTGACAGGTTATAAAATTAATATACAAAAGTCTGTAGCCTTTCTATATACCAATAACAAGCAATCAGAGAAAGAGTACATGATATACTCCCTTTCACAATAGCTGCAAAAAAAAATCTCAGAATAAACCCAACCAAAGACATTAAAGACCTCTACAATGAAAATTTTAAATCTTTAAAGAAAGATACTGAGGAAGACATCAGAATATGGAAGTACCTCCCATATTCATAGATTGGAAGAATTAATATTGTGAAAATGACCATCCTACCAAAAGCCATTTATAGATTCAATGCAATGCCAATCAAAATCCCCATGGCATTCTTCACAGAATTGGAAAAAAACATTCTAAGATTCATATGAAAACACAGAAGACTTAGGATAGCCAAAGCAACCATGAGCACTAAGAGCAATGCTGGGGGGATTACTATACCAGATTTTAAACTGTATTACAGAGATATAGTAATAAAAACAACATGGTATCAGCACAAAAATAGACCCATAGATCAATGGAACAAAATTGAAGACCCAAATATGAGTACACGCAATTTCAGCCATGTGATATTTGACAAAGGGGCCAAGAATATTCACTGGAGGAAAGACAGCATGTTCAGCAAATGGTGCTGGCAAAACTAGATCTCAACCTGTAGAAGAATGTAACTAAACACCTATCTTTCACCTTGCACAAAAGTCAACTCCAAATGGGTCAAAGACCTCAATGTAAAGCCTGAAACTCTGAAACAATTAGAAGAAAACATTGGCAATAACCTCCAAGATATAGGCATAGGAAAAAAACTTTCTAAACTGGACATCAGTTGCTCAGGAAATAAGGTCAAGAATCAACAAATGGGATCTAATTAAACTAAAAAGATTCTGTACGTCAAAAGAAGCAACCAAGCAAGTGAAGAGAAAACCCACAGAATGGGAGACGATCTTCACCAGTAGCACATCTGACAGAGGTTTAAGATCCAGAATGTATAACGAATTCATAAAACAAAGAACCAAGAAAGGAAGTAACCCAATAAAAGGATGGACTAAGGAGCTGCACAGAGAGTTCTTGAAAGAAGAAATAAAGACCACTAGAAAGTATCTTAAAAGGTGTTCAACATCATTAGTAAAAATTAAAACCACTTTCAGATTTCATCTTACCCCAGTCAGACTGGCTTAAATCAAGAGAACAAATGATACCAAATGTTGGAGAGGATATGGGGAAAGGGGAACACTCATCCACTGCTGGTGGGATTGCAAACTTGCTCAACCCCTATAGAAAGCAGTGTGGAGAACTCTTAAAAAACTACAGATGAACCTATAATTTGACCCAGTTATACCACTCCTTGGCATATAACCAAAGAACTCATCCTATTTCAGAGACACTTGTACATCCATGTTTGTTGCTGTTCTTTTCACAATAGCTAGGAAATGGAAGCAACCTAAGTGTCCCTCAACTCATGAGTGGATGATGAAAATGTGGTTCATTTGTACGATGGAGTTTACTCACTAGTAAAAAAGGGTCAAATCATTAAATTTGCAGGTAAATGGATGGAACTAGAAACTGTTATACTAAGTGAAACTGTTATACTAAGTGAAGTAATACAGACTCAGGAAAAACAAGCAAACAAAGACAATGTATGTTCTCCCTCATATGTGGATCCTAGCACCAAATCCTGATGAGTATGTATCCAGACAACTATCAGAACCAGGATAATGAAAAGGAACCATGGAGGTAAAGAAAAAGGAAGATTCTGAAAGAGAAGTGCAGTAGGAAACAGGCGTTAATAGGGAGATATGGATAAAAATGGGGTTATTTTAAGGGATGGGGGAGGGAGAGCTATACAAGGAGACTTGGGGATAAAGGGAATGAAGAGCTCAAAAGATGTGGAACCATAGGAGAAGGGTATTATTAAGGGAGAAATGGGGAAAATGGGGGCAGCTTTAAATGGAGAAACCATATTGTAAGGGTTAGACAATGAGAGATAAATAGTCTCTAGGTAGTTTTAAAAAAACCAGAGGGAACCGTATTAGTCCAATAACATACTGACAAATTATACATACGACTAAGGCCAAGAAACACAATATATGTCTAGTCAAGGTTTATCTGAGAACCTTTGGTCTTTGCCCAAGTTTTATCTCCATAGCATGTGGTAATTAAAAGTACCAGACTGGTGGAACTAAACTTCTTGGATATTTAACAGCCATACTTTGAGGCTTATCGTAATCTGGTCAGAGGGACTTAAAGGACAGTTTTTGCTCCTTGCCCTCCAAGGTTGACTAAGTTCCAGAGAACTATGGAGCATCTTTCCAAAATATCCTGTAACTGTGATGAGTCACCTGTCCTCTTGTTCAAGGAGGCCATGGAGACCCTACCAGATGGACTTGAATCAGTGTCCAGACTACAAGTGAAGGGTCAACACAGAGGAAACATTTCCTCCATGATTCCAAGTCAAGCCAGCCATAGTTGAGCAGGACCTTTGGCTTATTTTTACATAGATTGAACTGGGTAAAGAAAGATGCCAGGGGCTCCTCCTAAGCCCATTAGATGCCTGAGGAACAGATCCTCAAACCACCTTCAGAGTAAAAGTAAATTGATTTATTTGGGCCACCTGTATGGTCTTAAACACCCAAAAGAAAAGTACAGTCAAAGATTAAAATGATCAATATAATTCTTTAAGAGGCTACATAACAAGAAACAATGCCAGACAGGAGATATCTTCCTTTGAGTTTTTGGCAGAGCAGCCCGAGAGACTCCCAGACAGTAACCCAGCATAGGGTGAAAATGAATAGCAGACCCCAATCTTATCTAAAAGAATATTGGAAACTGATTGCTGCTAGATGAGGAAGAGCTGATCTTCCCAAAACAAGGAACTCTAGATAGGTCGACTAGATTCAGCTGATAGACAAGTACTGGGGAATGGCTGGGGGCACAGACAACACAGTGGACAGTAACAGAGGTGACAGAGTATATGGGCTCCGGGGGGGTGGCTCTGGGAGGGAGCCAGTGGAAATGGAGGTATATAGATGAATAAGATTGGGGTGTTCTGTATGAAATACACAAAAAATTATAAAATTAAAAAATGAATTATATTCGAGGAAGAAGCATAAGAATTTGCTTCATGTTAATTAGATGTGATAAACATTACCACTGAAATCTACCTGATGACTTTATATCCATGCCAGGGTGCCAAGGATCTCAGAAAGTAACCGACTGTGACTAGGAATAATCAGATATATAGAGATTAGAGAAGCATGTGCAAAATTCTAAGTGTCATTTGCATTAAAATAGAGTTTTTCTACATGAAACAGTATATTGTAAAATGAAATGGAGATCTTCTTTGAACATTTTATTTATTATTTTTATTTTATATGTATGAGTGTATTGCTGGCATGCATGTGAGTGCACCTGTGTCATGCAATGCCACAGAGGTCAGAAGAGGGCTTTGGATTCCCCTGGAACTAGAGTTAAGCACAGTTCATAGCTGCCATGTACATGCTGGGAATCAAACCTGGGTCCTCTACAAGAGCGGTCAGTGCTTTTAACACTGAGCCATCTCTCCAGCCAAAATGGTGATCTTTTTTAAAGGTTAAAACCTCTTTCAATTTTATGTCTTATAGGGTTTATGCTGAGCACAATATTGTATAGCTGTATTAATTCAATTGTGAAACTAAAAATTTATACCCAGTTTGCTCTGGAAACTGTTATTGAATATGTCCATGCTGTGGTAATGAAATGTTTCTGCTAATTATGTGGTTATTAAATAAATACTCAAAAAAAGAGCAGCCTATGTATACTCTCAAATCTATTCTCATGGTCATAAACTCTTGATTTGTGTATTTTTTTTTTAATTTGAATGAACCGGAAGACTTGACAAGATGGTGGGGAACTGTTCAGTCTCCTCATGTTTTCTTCCTAATTCCACGTGTGCTTGCTGTGGAAGTGGGAGGTGAGGGATTTTATGATTTCAGCTAACTGCAGATGTGGAGATCTCCTGGTTGAAAGCCAACATGCCACCATACTGTTCATTCACACACTTGCTTGGCTAGACAGCTCTGGTCAGTGGGGTGGCATAGGTGGGGTGCACATCCCTGGACCCTGGGGCTGAGATCTTAGTCCTTCCAGGAAGCAGACATTGTGCAAACCTTCCCTTCCCTTTGCTGACTTCATCCTGGCCCCTGTACATGTTTCTAATAATCTTCTTATGATCCTCAGAACTCCTTGGCTAATTTGTGATCCAATAACTCTGTTGGGTGTGGCTCAGACCTAAAGACTATCTAAATAATGGTAACGAAGGCTGCATAAATATTTACTAAATGCTAATTCTTTTCCCTGAATAATTGTCAGAACCTTCTGAAAGGAAGCGTCACCTGGTGACCCCAAGCTTCACATTGAGAAAGGCTCTGAAAGGTCATTTCCCAGCACTGGTACTGAGGACACCATGGTTTATTTTCCTCTGTTTTGGGAGAGAGACGAGAGAGAGAGAGAGAGAGAGAGAGAGAGAGAGAGAGAGAGATGAAAGTTATTGAAATCCAAGTACTGGATGCTTATGTACACATGGCCTGTCTTGAATGTTGAGCTGTGTCTGCTTTACATCTTGACATTCAACAAACTGTCTTTGGAATGAGAGTCTATTCCAGGAACTCTGATGAAGAAGATTTTCAGCTATTGAACTCTGCTTAACCTGAGAAATAAAACAGAAAGCTGGGAACAATCCAATCAGCCAGGTATTTATTATTCCCACTTCACACATATCCTCAAGTCGAAAACATGCATGGTTCAGAAGTCAGGGTCATGGCTGCTGGCCTGCAGGGGCCACAGTGGCATCTGTAGGCTGATGGTGACTGCTTCAAGCTCAGTCCTGTGAGCTTCATAGAGAGAGAGGACGAGAGAGAAGCCATCATGGGACTATCAGTTCAAGTTAAATGGTATTACAAAGTGCTTTTACATGCTCTTTCTTGTTTATGTTTGTAATAATTCTGTACATAGATGAGAAGACGTGTGTTAGGCACTTTGCTCATGGTCAGATGGACAGTTATCTCATTGCCTCCTTCATTATTTACTCATGAATGCGTTCATCCACCATCATCTCATTTTGTGGTAATTTTCATACTACGTACATAGGCTATATTTGTTAGAAAAATAAGCATGGATCTTCTTCTGATGGGACTCATATAGTAGTGGAGTGTTATAGAAATAATACACAATCACAGCAATAATTGAGTAATAAGAGAATAAGATAAGTGAACACACCACATAGAAAATGGGCCTAGTTGAAGCTGAGATGCAAAGGTGATATGAGTTAGCCAGGCCAGGAGGACAGGGTAGGGCAAGAGCATCCCAGACTGAATGTCAGTCTGTGACAAAGCCCTGTGGCTGAATGGATTATGAGCTAAGTCAGAGACCAACTTGAGTAGGGAATCACAAAGAGATCAGAGAAACATTCAAATTAGAGATTATACAGAGCTGCCTTGGGAATTTCGCATGACACTGGGAACGATGGGAAATTGCTGTAAAAGCCTCTCCTCAGTCAGATGGCTGATGGCTTCAGCCAATATCACTTAATATCAGCAGCTTAAGCAAGAGACACTGAGAGCTTTCATGATTTTATTGGCAGTTCATATGGCATTATCTGGATAGGCTTCAAGTTTATTTAGGAGACAAAATCAATAGGACAGGATTGGAGGATGAATTGGTATGAGGCAATGACGATAACAAGGATGGAGTCGGGAGAGGTGGCTCGTTGAGTGGGTAAAGTGCTTGCTGAGTTTGTACCCGCAGCACCCATGGAAAAGCTGGCTGTGGTGGCACATGCCTGGAGCTTCCTTGCGAGCCAGTGCAGCCAAATCAGTGAGCTCCAGGTTCAGTGAGAGACTTGTTTCAAAAATTAAGGTGGGGAGCATTGACCTCTAGAGCCCTCATGTGTATGCAAAAGTATATGCATACCCACACTTGTGAGCACGCACATACACACACTCACACACATGAAGATAGCAAAGATGATTTTTGTCTTAGTGGTATATACAGTTGGAAAGACTCTACTGCCATCACAAAAATAACAAACATAGCAAGAAGCCTGGACTGGGATGTAGAGAGATACAGTGTTTGGTCCTTGTCTTTGTTGTGGAAAGATCAATATAGCATGCAGCCTCCACGTGGAGATTTTGAATGGCAGGCTGTATACGTGGAGCTACAATACAAAGAAGGCTCTCCATGCCAGCCACAATCATGAGCATTTGGATGGTAGTTGATGCTGTAGACAAAGATGAGATTTCTCTGGAAAGCCAAGTGTGATGGCACATGCCTCTAATCCCACCTAGCATTCCATGACAAAGGATGGATTTGTGAGTTCAAGGTCAGTGTGGGTTACATAGAGAACTCCTGTCTCAAAGAAAAAAGAAAAAGATTCAGATAGAAACAAGAAAAGTTCTGTCACTGGAAGGAACATTAAAGAAACTGGAGATAATGATATTTAAATGAATTAAGTCACTCTCAGAAAGACAAATATTGTGTGTGTTCTCCCATTTTTAGATCTTAGACTTCATAGATATATAAAATCATATATGTGCAGATGACTTGAAAGTGACTGAGGAACAAAGGAAACTCACGGGAAGGGGTAAGGGAAAGGTACTAGGCTATGGGGGGGGGAAGGACATTTATATACTGTGTGGAAATACCTTATATAACCATGTGCAATAAAATAAAATAGAACATAAACAAGGGCTGGAGGCTGGATATGTTTCTTGGAGAGTCATGGCAAGAAAACACAGAATCTCAGGCACAGTTTTGAGAAACCGCACCATTTGGGGTGGGGTGAGAGGAGAAAGATGAGCCTATCAACATCTCTGAAAAGGAAAAACCAGAGGATGACAGAAAATAAAGAAAACACAGCACCCTGAAAGGCAAGGCTGGTGTCTCCACAAGGAGAATGAGCTGTGCTGAAAGACCTTAGTAAGATGAGGACCAAAGAGGCCATTAGATCTGTGATGGTCTCAGCCTCTCAGTTTCTACTATATGCATCTCCCCCTAAGAATCACTCTGTTTCCATTTACTTCTCCCTGTGAATCCTCCATATAACCAAAACCAGTGTCAGCCCCCTGCCTCCTGCTCACACCTCTCCTAGTTCTGATAATGTCCCTTGTGCTTTTTGCTGTGGTTGTACTTTATATAGAAACATTTTAGTGTATATATTGAAATTGGTAAGTATTTTACCGCTGCATTGAATATCCTTCGTAAACAAGCCTTTTAAAAACACAGTATTTTTAAAAATTATTTATTTAATAACCACATACTTAGAAGAAGCATTTCACTACAAGAGCATTGACATATTTAACAATTTCCTGAGCTAAGGTGCATCTCTTTCAAAATTGGCTGTAAATTTTTAGGTTTACAGTTGAATTATTACAGTTCCACAATATTGTACTCAGTATAAACCCTATAAGACATAAAATTAAATGAGGTTTTAGCCTTTATAAAAGATCTCCATTTCAATATTAAAATACACACTTTCATGCAGAAAAATTCATTTGTAATGCAATTGACATTAAGATGTTTGCACATGCGTTTCTAATAGCTATATATCTGATTATTATTAGTCACAGTCGATTACTTTTTGAGCTCCTTGGCATCTGAACATGGATATGAAGTTGTCAGGTAGATTTCAATGGTAATGTTATTCACATCTACTAATTATTAAGTAGCAAATTTTTATGCTTTGAAGAATTATTTTTTAATCTTTTTTAAAATTTTTAATAACTACATGATTAGAACCTATTTGCTACAGCTTTCACATAT
>NW_008355272.1:5289155-5292212 GCF_000622305.1 Nannospalax galili
TTGAGTTTTTTAACCTTTAAAAAAGATCTCCATTTCATTTTAGAATACATCGTTCCTTGCAGAAAGGCTCATTGTTTTTGCTACTAACACTGAAATGTTGGCGCGTGCCTCTCAAATCTGTATGTATCTGATTATTACTAGTCATAATCAGTTGCACTTGGATTCTAGGCACCTGTGTATGTCTAAAGTCATTGGGTAGATTTCAATGGTAATGTTTATCACCTCTACTAATTAGCAAGACATAATATCTGTATATCACACAGAACATCCCAAACCATCTTATTCAGCTATATACCCACTTCCCAGATGGCACCCTCCCACTGCCTCCCTCCCCCCACTAGAGCCCTTGTACTCTTATATCCCTGCTACTGTCTGCTGTGTTGTCAACACCCCTGGCCATTCCCCACTACTTGCCCTTCTGGTGAATCTAGTCAGCCTATCTAGAGGTCTTTATTTTAGGAGGGCCAGCTGTTCCTTATCTAGCAGCAGTCAGTTGTCAATATTCCTTTAGATAAGATTTGGGTCTGCTGTTCATTTTCCCAAATCTGTGTAGCCTTTAGCTATACATATGGACTCTTAAGAAATTATATTGGCCCCTTTAATCTTTGGTTATACATTCCTTTTGGGTGTTTAAGGCCATACAGGTGGCCAAGATAAACCAATTTATTTTTACTCTTAAGGTAGTTTGAAGATCTGTTCCTCAGGGGTTGGGTGGGCTTGGGAGGAGCCACTGGCTCCCTTCTTTTACCAGTTCTGGCTTTGTGAAGATAAGTCAAAGGTCCTGCTCGACCATGATTGGCTTCGCTTGGAAGGGGCCTGCTTGACTACGGTTGGCTTCGCTTGGAAGCATGGAGGAAGTGATTCCTCTGTGTAGACCCTCCTCTTTGTAGGTTATAGGCTGGACACTCGTTCAAGTCCATCTGGTAGGGTCTCCTCGGCCTCCTTGATCAAGAGGACAGGTGACCCTCTACAATCACAGGACATTTTGAGAGATGCTTATAGTCCCCTGGAACTAGTCGACCTAGGAGAGCAAGGAGCAAAAACTGTTCTTTATGTCCCTCTGACCAAATTAGCATAGGCCTCAATGTATGTCTGTTAAACATCCAAGAAGGTTTATTCGATCAGTCTAGTACTTTTAATTGCTGTGTGTCATGTAGACAAATCTTGGGCAAAGACCAGTTGTTCTCAGATAAACCTTACCTAGACATATATTTCTTGATCTGCTATGTATAATTTGTCAATAGGTTGTAGGAGTAATATGGTTCCCTTTGGTTTCTAAAACTAGCTAGGCATTATTTATCTCTCGCATTGCCTTACCCCTCCATTATAGTTTTCCCACTTAAGGTGCCCCCATTCCCCCCCTTTCTCCCTTAATAATACCCCATTTCCCCCTTTTCTCCATTAATAATACCCTTCTCCAATGGTCCTACTTCTTTTGAGCTCCTTCTTTCCCTTTATCCCCTAGTTTCCTTGTACACCCTTCCCTCCCCCCTCCTTTAAACTAACCCAATTTTCATCTCTGTCTCCCTTATTAAGGCCTGTTTCCTACTGTTCTTCTCTTTCAGTTTCTTTCTTTTCCTTTGCCTCCCTGTTTCCTTTCCATTATCCTGGTTCCTGTAGTTATGTCTGGATACATACTCACTTATCAGGGTTTGGTTCTAGGATCCACATGAGGGAGGACATATGTCAATTTTTTTTCTGAGTCTGTGTTACTTTACTTAGTATAACAGTTACTAGTTTCATCCATTTACCTGCAAATTTAAGGATTTCATCTTTATTGCTGAGTAAAACTCCATGGTATAATAAACCACATTTTCATTATCCACTCATCAATTGAGGGACACTTAGGTTGCTTCCATCTCTTAGCTATTGCAAAAAGAGCAGCAACAAACATGGATGTACAAGTGTCCCTGCAATAGGATGAATTCTTGGGTATATGCCAAGGAATGGTATTACTGGGTCAAGTGGCAGGTTCATTTGTAGAGACACCAAAAATTCCACCAGAAAACTCCTAGAAATTACTAACATGTTCAGTAAAGTGGAAGGTTACCAAATTAACCTACAAAAGTCTGTAGCCATTCTATATACCAATAACAAGCAATCAGAGAAAGACCAAATGGAAACACTCCCCTTCACAATAGCTTCAAAAAATAAAATAAAATATCTCAGAATAAATGTTGATCAAAGATATTAAAGAGCTCTACAATGAAAATTTTAAATCTTTAAAGAAATAGATTGAGGAAGACATCAGAAGATGGAAGGACCTCCCATGCTCATGGATTAGAAGAATTAATATTGTGAAAATGACCATCCTACCAAGAGTCATATATAGATTCAATGCAATCCCAATCAAAATCCCCATGACATTTTTCACAGAATTGGAAAAAACCATCCTAAGATTCATATGGAAACACAAAAGACCTCAGATAGCCAAAGCAACCCTGGGCATTAAGAGAAATGCCAGGGGGATTACTGTACCAGATTTTAAGCTGTAATACAGAGCTATAGTCATAAAAACAACAGGGTACTGGCACAAAAATAGACCCATAGATCAATGGAACAAAATTGAAGACCCAAATATGAGTAAATACAATTTAAGCCACCTGATATTTGAAAAAGGGGGCTAAGAATATTCACTGGAGGAAAGACAGCATGTTCAGCAAATGGTGCTGGCAAAACTGGATCTCCAACTGTAGAAGAATGAAACTAAACTCCTATCTTTCACACTGCACAAAAGTCAATTCCAAATGGATCAAAGACCTTAATGTAAAGCCTGAAACTCCGAAACTGTTAGAAGAAAACATTGGAAAAAAACAACAAGATATAGGTGTAGGAAAGGATTTGCTAAACCAGACATCAACGACAGATCCGACAGAGGTTTAATATCCAGAATGTATATATATTGAACTCAAAAAACAGAGAATCAAGACAAGAGGTAACCCAATCAAAGGATGGGCTAAGGAGCTGAACAGAGAGTTCTCAATAGAAGAAGTAAAGATGGCTATGAAACATCTTAAAATATGTTCAACATCACTAATAATTAGGGAAATGCAAATT
>NW_008355272.1:5292320-5298145 GCF_000622305.1 Nannospalax galili
TTACCCCAGTCAGACTGGCTAAGATCAAGAGAACAAATGATACCAAATGTTGGAAAGGATGTGGGGAAAGGGGAACACTCGTCCACTGCTGGTGGGGCTGCAAACTTGTTCAACCCCTATGGAAATCAGTGTGGAGAACTCTTAAAAACACAGTATTTTTAATTTTTTTCCTTGAAAAATGTGTGCATGTATGCATTGCGTCTTGATCAGATCCACTCCCACTCCTCCAATCTAAATCCCCTCAATTCTCCCATTACATATCCCTCCTAACTTCATATCCTCCTTTTTATACGTTTTATGTATTTATTTACTCTTTATAACCCATTGAGCACAGTGAATGCTGCCCATATGTGGATGGGTGTGGGACTGGCTATCTACCTTAGCACGGGAACTTTTTCAGTGGCCACACTCCTAAAGAAAAGTGACTCTCCCTCTCCCAGTAGTCATCAGCTCCCATTAGCTCCTTAGGCAGGGGTGGGGCATTGGGAACCCTTCTCCCCTTCGTGTTTGAATTTATTTATTTATTTATTATTTTTATTTTATGTGTATACCTGTAGTGTCTGCATGTAGGTAAGTGCAGCGATGTCCTGCAATGCTGTCACATCCCCTGAAACTGGAGTCACAGACAGTTTTTAGTTGCCATGTGGGTTGGAATTTTTAACTAGATTACTCTGTGAAGATTTTATGTAGGTAACCACAGATGATTTGAGTTCATGTCTGCAGAGACCACACCTTGTCCGAAAAGATAGTATTTCATGGCTCTTCCCCATCCTTTGGCACTTACATTATTCTGGCCTTCTCTAAATAAAACTTTCATACTCACAAATTTATGAAAAAAATTACTGATACTTTATTTTAGTCATTTTATGGTTTTATATTTTCTATGAACATTTAGCTTGTCAGTAATAGATTTGGATGTCAGTGTGAGATATGGGCTTGACTTTGGCTCTAGATGACTCATTGGCTGTTTGGGGAGCATATACTGAATGCTTTTCTCACCCTTTTGACGTTGGCTCTTTGTTGCCCCTCCTGCTTCTGTGACTGTGGAATGAACTGAGCTCTTCTTTGCATTCACAGGGTCTTACACAGGCAAACCCATGAGCACTGGAAAGGCCGAACCCTGCAATGTTGACAAAGTCGGCAATGTAAACATGATATCCGTAGTATTGCTTTCTGGTATTTATTGTCCTGCAAAATGACAACCCAAGGTAAAAATGACTTAAAAAATGATCCTATCCTTTAACAAAGACAAGAGCAAGGACACAGGTACACCTCAACACACTCATATCATACTCTGAGGCAATTATCTTTTTGAAGTATTTTTATTATATTTTTAATTCATATTTTGATTTGTTCACAAACTACTCAAATCATATGGATGACCTAATATTCCAGAATTTATTAAACCCTTTCTTCACTCTCATGAAATAGTTTCCAATCACAACTTTTTTCTAGAGCAAAATTTCTGGTTTTTCTTTAATAGATAAAGTCACTGAGGGCCAGTCAGTCTCCTATCCCTTCTATTCTCCAACCTTTAGAGTTCAGAGCTTAGCACAAGAAATATTGCTTTGCAAGGAGTCATTCCTTTTTTAAAATTAAAAATATTATTTATTATTTTTATTTTATGTGCATGATTGTATTGCCTGTATGTGTATAAGTACACTGCTGTCATGCAACACCTGAAGAGGTCAGAGGAAGGTGTCAGATCCCCTGGAACAGGAGTTACAGATGGTTGTCAGCTACTATGTGAGTGCTGGGGATCGAACCCGGGTCCTCTGCAAAAGCAGTCAGTGCTCTTAACCACTGAACTATTTATCCATCTCCAACAGTCATTTCTTTTTAAGAGTTTTATTGCATTTACAATTCAGTTGTGTGTCGGGGAGGAGATGCACATGTCAGGAAGCATGCATGGAGGTTAGAAGACAACTTGTAAGAGTCCGTTCTTTCCTTCCAGCATGTGGGTTCTAGGGATGGAACTCAGGTCGTCAGTCTTGGTGGCAAGTGCCTTCACTTGGTGAGCCTTCTCATTAACCTGGGATCACTTCCTTTGATTAAGTGTGTAGTAAAGGATCAGACCATACATGGGTGGTGGACAATTTAAAGCATATCTCCTGCCTTTGAAATGGGCAGAGTTTATAGTGAAAAAAAAATACAGCTTAACAGATAATTAAGATAAGAATGTTTCCATATACATTGAGAAATCACTTAAAGTACAAATTACTTTATGAACAACAAAAGGGAAAGAGTTCCTTATTAGGATTGGATAAGTACGTTAAAAGCTGCTAGTTTTCAGAGAAGCAGGAGTTATGTAGATGGAGAGAGAGACACCCGTGTGTGGAATGGAAAGGACCAAACAGACACAAGGGAGCCTCACAAGGCCCTGACTAGTTAAGGAATGGGTCATGACTGGTTGATTGTAGCTGGAGGATTTTAAGAGGGGCAGGTTGACCAAAGAAAGAGATAAGTAGTTCACATCAAACTATAGGATTCTCCATACTGTGCTAAAGCGTTTAGGCAGCATCCTGGAGTTGGGAAAGGAGAGGTGAAGTGGAATTACAACTACAGTATTAATAGATCAACCAGACAGCATCAAGAAGGACATGAAAACTGGCTAAGGAACATTTTGTAATGGAACAAGGATGGAGGCTTCAGTTGAACTAGAGTCCAAATATTATTAGCAAGTCCATGCCTTGAGCTGGCCTGCATTTTTTTGCATCAATTTCCTATTTATATTTCTGTCTCTGTCTTGTCCAGGCTACAAGGCTACAAAGCCCCAAATCACCTTGAAATGTAATTCAGACCTGAGTATGCTGCTGCTCTTCTCAAAGCCTTTCAGTGGTTCTATTATGAGACAAGTTGGATGGACACAACCCTGTTGCTGGGGGCATTGCGTATTGTTGGTTTGGCATTTTGTGTTGTTAAATGATGTTAATTATTGTGATGGAAATGATAGATTTTCATTATAAACACCCTTCAATTTATTCTTTTCCTTTAAATCAACTATGCTGTTGGGGGTTGGCAGATTTGGCCCTTTGGTTGACAGCTGCCCTTTGTGTCTGGTTGCCTCTTGAATGGGAGCTATCAACCAAGAAGCACCTCTTTTGACAATGTGGATACATCACTCTGAATTGTGTGGAGGAAGCTACACTCCAATTGCAAGGAACTCGGAAGTTTAACAGACTTGTATTTCAGGAAGCCTAGCTCTAGTCACAACTACCCCAGATAACCTGCACTTGACCAGAGAAGGCAGCACTCCAGTCAAGACAAGTTGGAGTGAACTTTGGATGATTCTGCTATTCTCACTCATGCTGGGGAAAGGGAAACCTTCCTTAGTAACCCAGCAAGTAGCCATTGACTGCTGCAGGGCAGGACTTATGATTGGTCCTTAGGCAATGTCTCTGAATGGTCCCAGTGTGGAGCCTGTGATTGTGGAAACTGGAAGCTATGGTATGATTGGTGTAAGTATAATCTTTATTTGAGTGTCACATCCATTCCGCATGTGTTCCTTGAGGCCATTCAGCTCATTTTTCAAGTCATCATGAAGGCACCCCTCCAGTGTCATCATACTGCCCTCTGGTATTGCAATAGAATAGTTACTATCTTTGTGTACATAGCGCACTCCTGCTATTGCTCTAATATGCTAGGACATCCTTTCCCCGAGGCTTTGAAACAGCTGTTGTTACCAGCACTTTCAGTGCAGCAGCCTCCCAAGTTATGCTCCTGTTTCTGTCTTTATCCTCTTTGAATGACAGGGCAGCAGACCTGGTGATGATGTTGAAACCTTAGTCAGAACTTGATCATGCTCCTGTTCTTAATAGCGTGCCACCTTCTATTTGTCAATAATTTAGTACATTAGCAATTGCCAAATCAAATCCTCCCTGTTGTGATGTACATGAAGATAGTAAATATTTCTTTTTGGTTTCCTAACACTTTCCAAATACCTTAGAGAGCAGTTGAATACTGTGTACATTCGATGAACTTTATTAGTGAAAGAATAAAAGGCCAAGCTGATGGAGATGGAAGAATAAGTTTTCAAATGCTTTGAAGATAGAAAAGGCTGCAGCGGACAGCTGATGAGATATAGAAGACACTGGATAAATGAAGAAAAGCAGAGGTGACTACTGTTATATGACTGTAAGTACCGGTCTTCAAAACAGGCAATACAAGGAAGAATTGATTTGATAAGTTAAGAAGGAAAACCGACCACTATTTACACTATTAGTCTGTTCACTGTGAGAGGAATATGAGACTTTCAGTGAGGGATTCTTTAGAGTAATCAAATTATGGGTATTAAATAACAATCTAGGGTTATTAATTAGAAGGATACCTCATAAATAGCTTCTACTTTTTGGTTAATATTAATAAGAATGCCAATGTCATGGATTCATTTGACATTCATGGATAGATGATACATATTTATATATAAAATTGGTCTGCAGATGAACAGCATCCACATGTCCTGAGAGCTTGTCAAAAATACAAAATCCTTCATAGAATTTTCATTTAACATTCTCAGACAATTTGTACTTCCATTAACATTTAAAATACAATGGTCCAGAACAGTGACCAGGCACCTCTGAGTTTCACATCTTCATTTCTCAGTGCCTGACTGAGGCAGAAGTTTGAGGTCTATACAGAAAGCAGAAATGAGAATATAGATTAAACCATACCAGCTTATTTTCAATTAAATAACAGAATCATTATCCATATGTGCTAGATATCCAGAGTTCTTGACTGTCTTCTCTTTTTGGAAGAATCTAAATTATCAGTGTCAGAATGTGAATCAAGAGGTCAAAGGGTGCCTTCTCAAGCCTACAGCACCAAAGTCACAAGAGTGGCACTTATGAGCACCAAGGAGAAAGCTGAGATCGTAAGAACTGGAGCAAAAATTCAAAGATGGGTGACAAGTTCAATATTACAGTGGGACTTGAATGAGCAGAGACAAAGGTAATACACACACACACAAACACACACATGTGTGTGTTTGTGTATGTGTGTATATGTTTGTATACAGTTCTGTTTTGCTTAAAAAGTTGGATGTATTCTAGAACTGCATTTCGAAGTGATTTCATCCTTTGTTGTACACACATCATAGCGTATACTTAAACTTGTATAACTACGACATCACAGGGTGATGCAATCTTATAGTATGTGGAATCTATTGTATGCTCCCTATCACTGACCAAAACACTGTTATTTCGTATGTGACTCTCTATGCACACATATAAATTATATAGCCTAGAAATTCTAACACTATTTGCAGACTGTCCTTATTTTGTATTGATTCAGTCATACTAAGGACAACTGTCCCACTCATATTTGGACTTTTCCACCCTTTGGGTTTTGAGTCTTCACTTATTACCCAGGATGATCGTAAGCTGCCACTCCTGTGATTCTTTTGTTGATAGAAGACTTAAGAAAGTTACTCTTGGCACAAAGAAAAAGAGAAAGTTCCAGAAAACACCTCAGGAGGATTAGAATGGACACTTCTTGGGGGGAGGGGTATACCCTAAGGGTACCGTCCCAACCCATATAAACCCCAATAAAAAAATCTGCCAAAAAAAAAAAAAAACCAAAGATACTCTTGCCTTGGTTTTTTTCCTCCAGACTCATATTAAGACATGGGTTGGTTCTTTAGACCCTTTCAAGTAAAGATGACAGTTTGCAAGGGCATTTGTGTAAATTAGCTGTAATAGGAGTGCACGGTCTAGACGTACTTCATACAAACTAGTTACCTTTTCAAACAGAACTGACTTCATGCACAAGGATATAATCAATATGTTTTGCAGAACAATTTTACCTAATTGCCATTTCTTTCTTTTTCT
>NW_008355272.1:5298188-5303168 GCF_000622305.1 Nannospalax galili
TCTTTCTTTCTTTCTTTCTTTCTTTCTTTCTTTCTTTCTTTCTTTCTTTCTTTCCTTCTTTCTGTAGTCACACCTGCTGTGTGTTCATGATTGCAACAATCATATCATATCCAGAAAACAGAACACCACTGTACTCCTCATTATCCTTTGGCTGTCATAGTCCTTTTGGCCCCTCTTCCATTATGTTCCCTGGGTCACAGAGAGGATGATATAAAAATACCTTGTGAGTCCAAGCACTCATCCATCATCACTTATTCTCAGCACTTTGAACAGTCATAGGTCTCTGTTCTGACCATTACCCACTGCCAAAAGAGGCTTGACTGGCCAAGGCTGAAAGTTGCACTAGTCTATGGATGTAAGGCAGTTTAGCTGTATGTCCATTTGGTGAACTATGAGAAGCAGATTCCCTATAGAGCCTGTGACCTCCCTAGGCATAACTTTTGACTGGATCTATAATACCAGGCATGTATTCCCTCCAGTGGAATGGGCCTCTGGATTTGACTCTTGGTCATTTACCTGGGGTGCAGGAAATTTGAACTCAGGTCCTTATGTTTGTACAAGAAGTGCTCTTACTCACTAGTTATCTCCTCAGCCTCCTAAATCGTTTTCGAAAATTGATTGACTCTCAGGACCCACTGCAGGCCTCTCTCCTACCCGCAGGCCTCTCTCCAGGGTAAGTCCGTTGCATCCTCTGCACTGAGACTCCCCCAGCCTCATTCACCCTCCCATCACATCCACTGTTCTCCGAGTTTGGGCCCTGCCCCCTTCCTTGTCTTGGGGCCCAGATACATGGGGAACCAATAAGGCTCCCTGATCCTTTTTATCCAATATAGTGCCTTCTCTGGACCCAAGGAGCACTGCTTCTGGGCCTGGCCCCACCCTCACCTCCCTCTGCTTCCCTGGGCCTGCACCACCCCCCAGCCTCATTCTGGGCCACTGGGGCTGACCTTTCCTCTTCCTGATCCTTTGCATCCAGACCAACCCAGTTCCTCATGCAATCCCCAGGGGACCTTGGGGCCTCTTCCTGCCCCATCTGCCTTTGCATCTCTCAGTGGCACAGCCACCAGCTTCCCTAGACCAGCATCTTTCCTGGGCCAGGCTCCCAGGCCAGTCCAACCCTCAAATTCCTGAGGACAAAATCGTTCCTGGAGGGATCCAAACCTTAGGTGAAAGACTGAAAACATCTGACCCTTACCTGAATTGGGCCTTTGTGGGAACTCCTGAAGACAAAAGCAATCTGGCCACTCCAATATAAAATCAAAAGAGAGAACTAGAAGCTTAAATGAACCAGCTTTTCATGCCCAAAAAGTAAACCACAAAGACACATAAAGTTCACAGAAAGAGGCAGACCTAAACTTGAAGGCTTGAGTCTCACACAAGAATCAGAAACTACAAAAGAAATTCACATGTCAAAATCACACAGAAAAAACAATATCATGAAAAACCAAAATAAAATATCCCCACCAAATATCAATAATACTCTAGAGGAATATAATGAGAACCCCCTAGAGATAATGCAGGACATGGAACTCAAAAGAAAATGCCCTAGAGCTAACACAGGACATGGAATTCAAAAGAACAATTATAAATATGATAAAAGAATTCAGTGAATTTAAAGTACATACAAAGAAATCAAAGAACTGAAGGAAGATAGGGATAAACTTCTGAATGAATTCAGAAAAGAGAAATATTGAACAATACTCAGGCTGAAATGAAGTAGGAAGTGAAACACTCAGTAAGCCAATTAGAAGTGACAGGACAAAGCCTCACCAATAGGAAGAATGAAATGGAAAACAGAATATCAAGACTGGAAGTTAAAGTGGATGAGCTAGACCACTCAAGCAAAGAGTATGAAAAATTTAAGAAATCACAAGAATGGAATATGCAGAAATTGTGTGACACCATAAAAAGACCAAACTTATGAATCACAGGCATACAGGAAGGAGAAGAATAGCAAGATAATGGCATGGATCAGATCTTCAACAGAATTGTGGAAGAAAATTTCCCAAAATTAAAGAAAGACATGCCCATACAAATACAAGAAGCATATAGAACGCCAAAGAGACAGGACCAGAAAAGAAGCTCTCCACAGCACATCATAAATGTACAAAACAGACAATTCTGAAAGCTGCAAAAGAGAAACAAGTCACATATAAAGGAAAACCCATTAGGATTACAGCTGACTTTTCAGTGCAAACTATGAAAGCCAGAAGAGCCTGGACCAAAGTATTCCCAGTGTTAAATGACCACAGATGCCAACCCAGATTACTATATCCAGCCAAAATGTCTATTATAGTCGAAGGGTAAAGAAAAATCTTCCATAGCATAATTAGGCTGAAGGAATTCATGTCCACAAAACCAGCCCTTCAGAGAGTTCTGGAAGCAATGCAAAGATTTGAAGAAAGGAATGACTATACCCAAGAGATTGAGGAGAGAAATCCAATGAAGGTATAACTGTGGAAAGTTACAGCTATATCAAGAATGTAAACAGAAATAAAAATGACAGGATTCAATACTCATCTTTTGCGATGGACCAGCCCAGACCGGAGCACTCAGTCCGACGGGAACAAGGAATCGGCGAGTGGGCAAGGATTTGGCGAGTGACAAACAGACACAACACAAGAGATGGTTGATGATCTGAATGTAATTTTCTAAAGTGGAGCATCAGATTTTATACAAGTTACAGAACAAGATTGTGCAAGCATCAGGTTGATTTCATGGTTAATCATTTTCTTAGAAATACAATTCAAAATCAAAGCAATACAGTACAGTGTACAGTGTTCTTATCTAATTAATCAGAGGCTATACTTCTTGTCCTTTTTCCCTCAGTGGTTTGGCAACACCAGCTACTTATGAACTTCATGGTTGGTAATTTTATGGTTCCGTTTTCTCAATTTTATTTTACTTCTGAGGTTTCAGTGGCCAAGGCCGATAATTAGGTCAGTGAAGTAACAATAACTCCATATAACATCAAAGGTTTGTATCTCTAATCCATATTTTCCTATTCTTTCTTTCCATGTTTCTTATACTGCCTGTAATTATTCAAGTATACTTTGCTATGCTGACTTATAGTAAAGGCACCAAGGCAGTCTGGATCTAGCTAACCTATCCATAAACTATAATGAATACCATGAAACTTTCCTTCCTTGAATATTTACCCATCTATTATTTCTTTCATAAACTCCTGTATGAGGAAGTGGTTCATCAGTGGGCTCGGGGATTCTGAATATGCTCTCCTTTCCCTTAAGGGGATGCCATAGCCTACCTCTCCCTAACTCGTAGGCAAGTCCTAAGTCTGTCTTAACTAAAGGCAGCAATCTTCTTTCAGTATCCCTTTAATCTCCTTGAGTCAACTCTAGGAACTGAAGCAGGGGGATTATTTACAAATAATTCTTCTTGCTGTAACTTATCTAGAATTTTCCAAGGTTGCCTATTCTTAGCTACTTTATTTATTGTTAGAAACAAGAGAGGAGCATTTGGAGGAAGTCTAATATCGGGAAACTGAGTTCCCAGGAAATCATCCATATCTAGTCTCTCTTCAGGTGGGCCTAATGACCTGAGTAGGTACAAAGCAGTTTCTCTATGAGGAAAGAACAGGAATAAAGACAGCAATAAAGACAAGAACTAAAGCAGAGCAGCCAAGGACACAGCATGCTTTTTAACACAGCCATTCTCCAGGAAGCATTCTTCCTTTGAAGTTTTCTCAGCCTCAACCCACGGAGAGTTCCTCACGTGGGCTCCACTGGAGGTGGCATGATAATCTATCATTAATAACTTTAAATATTAACGGGCTGAACTCCTCAGTCAAAACACATAGACTATGTGAATGGATTAAGAAACAAAACCCATCTTTTTGTTGTCTGCAAGAAACTCATCTCACTTTCAAGGACAGAAACTATCTCAAAGTGAAAGGATGGAAAAAAATATACCAAGCAAATGGCACTAAGAAAAAAGCAGGTGTAGCAATTCTAATATCTGACAAAATAGACTTTAAACTAAAACTAATCAGAAGAGACAAAGAGGGCCACTTCATTTTGATCAAAGGAACAATGAATCAAGAAGAGATTACAATCAATAAGATATATTCACCAAACTCTTGTACACTCAACTTCATAAAAACAATACTACAGGACTTTAAGACCCAGATTAATCCTAATTCATTAATAGTAGGCGACTTCAATACCTCACTGTCTCCATTAGATAGGCCAACAGGGCAGAGAGTTAACAGAGAGACATCTGAATTAAACAATACCATATATCAAATGGACTTAACAGACCTCTACCGAGTATTCGACCCAAGCACCAAAGGACATACTTTCTACTCAGCACCCCATGGAACCTTCTCCAAAATCGACCATATACTGGGGCACAAAACAAACCTCAACAAACACAAAAAGATTGAAATAATTCTACACATTCTATCAGACCACAATGCAATAAAGCTTACAATCAGCACCCGAAGAAGCCCTAATCATCAGTTGAACACATGGAGATTAAACAACACACTCTTAAATGATGAATGGGTCAAAAGAGAAATTAATGGAGATTAAACAACACACTCCTGAATGATAAATGGGTCAAAGGAGAAATTAAGAAATAAATAAAAGTATTCCTGGAACTAAATGAAAAGGACAATACAACACGACAAAACCTCTGGGACACACTGAAAGCAGTCCTAAGAGGGAAGTTTATAGTGCCTACATCAAAAAATCAGAAAGAACACAAATAAATGACTTAACATTGCAACATAAGACACTTGAAAAGCAGCAACAAATGAAACCCAAACCGAGCAGACAAGAAGAAATAACAAAAATCAGGGCAGAAATTAATGAATTTGAAACAAAGGAAACAATAAAAAGAATCAACAAAACCAAAAGCTGGTTCTTTAAAAAAATAAACAAGATGGACAGACCACTAGTCCAGTTGATCAAAGAAAGAAAGAGCATCTCCAAATCAACAAAATCAGAGATGAAAGGGAAA
>NW_008355272.1:5303364-5304351 GCF_000622305.1 Nannospalax galili
GACTAAAAAAAGCCCAGGACCAGATGGATTTACAGCAGAATTCTATCAGACATTTAAAGAAGATCTGCATCCAATACTACTTAATTCATTCAAAAAAATAGAAATGGAGGGAGAACTTCCAAATTCCTTCTATGAAGCCAGCATCACTCTAATACCAAAGCCAGGTAAATATACAACCAAAAAAGAAAGCTGTAGACCCATATCCTTAATGAACATACATGCAAAAATTCTCAAAAAGATACTTGCAAATCTCATACAGACATACATCAAAAAGATCATCCACCATGATCAAGTCAGCTTTATCCTAGAGATGCAGGGATGTTTCAATATACACAAGTCAATAAATATCGTAAACCATATAAATGGGCTCAAAGACAAGAACGACATGGTCATCTCAATAGATGCTGAGAAGGCCTTTAACAAAATTCAACATGCATTCTGTTCAAAGTCCTAGAGGGAATTGGACTGGAGGGAACATACCTCAACATAATTAAAGTCATATATAACAAACCCACAGCCAACATCATTCTAAATGGAGAAAAGCTGGAAGCATTCCCATTGAAATCAGGAACCAGACAAGGCTGTCCTCTATCTCCACTTCTCTTTAACATAGTGCTTGAAACTCTTTCAAGAGCAGTAAGACATGAGCAGGTGTCCCCGACCGCTTTCCGTCTCGCCGGCAAGAACGACGCGGGAGGACAAGTCAGGATCCTTCTGCAGCAGTTTATTGTATGCGCATCTTACACTCTTAGAAGCTTAAAGACCGAAGACGCCGAGAAGCGGGAGAGCGGTTGCTTATATAGTCTAAAGGTCCCATCTATGACGTATAAGAAGCAGATTGGTTGCTGGAGATCACGCCACGGGAGGAGGCGAGGGAGAGCAGGCTCTTGTGCACGCCCCTTATGGGCGCAGCAGGATGTTTACTGTTAAGAAGGTCCGGATACCGGCGCCATCTTGTAATGGCGGCGGAGGCTGTGGCTCTCCACA
>NW_008355272.1:5309388-5310540 GCF_000622305.1 Nannospalax galili
GAGACTCCAAAAATTCCACCAGAAGACTCCTAGAAATTATTAACAAGTTCCATAAAGTGGCAGGTTACAAAATTAACCTACAAAAGTCTGCAGCCTTTCTATATACCAGTAACAAGCAATCAGAGAAAGAGCACATGGGTATACTCCCCTTCACAATAGCTGCAAAAAAACAAAATATCTTGAAATAAACCTGACCAAAGAGATTAAAGAGCTCTACAATGAAAATTTTAATTCGCTAAAGAAAGAGATTGAGGAAGACATCAGAAGACGGAAGGACCTCCCATGCTCATGGATTGGAAGAATTAATATTGTGAAAATGACCATCCTACCAAAAGTCATTTATAGATTCAATGCAATGCAAATAAAAATCCCCATGCCATTTTTCACAGAATTGTAAAAAACTATCCTAAGATTCATATGGAAGCACAAATGACCTCGGATAGCCAAAACAACCCTCAGCACTAAAAGCAATGCCAGGGGGATTACTATACCAGATTTCAAGCTGTGTTACAGAGCTATAGTCATAAAAACAACATGGTACTGGCACAAAAATAGATCCATAGACCAATGGAACAAAATTGAAGACCCAAATATGAGCAAATGCAATTTCAGCCACCTGATATTTGACAAAGGGGCCAAGAACATTAAGTGCAGGAAAGACAGCATGTTCAGCAAATGGTGCTGGCAAAACTTGTAGAACAATGAATCTTAACCCCTTTCTTTCACCCTGCACAAAAGCCAATTCCAAAAGGCTCAAAGACCTCAATGTAAAGCCTGAAACTCTGAAGCTATTAGAAGAAAACATTGGGGAAAACTGCAAAATATAGGCATAGGAAAGGATTTTCTAAACCAGGCATCAATTGCTCAGGAAACAAGTGAAAGAATTAACAAGTGGGACCTCATTAAACTAAAAAGTTTCTGTACATCAAAGGAAACAACCAAGGAAGCAAACAGAAAACCCACAGAATGGGAGAAAATCTTCACCAGCGACACATCCAACAGAGGTTTAATAACCGGAATTTATAATAGGTCAAAAAACGGAGAACCAAGACAAGAAGCAACCCAATTAAAAAATGGACTAAGGAGCTGAACAGAGAGTTCTCAAAAGAAGAAGTAAAGATGGGTTCAACATCACTAATAATTAGGGAAATG
>NW_008355272.1:5311366-5323693 GCF_000622305.1 Nannospalax galili
AACCTAAGGGATAAAGGGAAAGAAGGAGCTCAAGAGAGGTAGGACCGTAGGAGAAGGGTATTATTAAGGGAGAAGGGGGAAATGGGGGCACCTTAAGTGGGAAAACCATGATGGAGGGGTGAGACAATGTGAGAGAGAAATAATGCCTAGCTAGTTTTAAAAACCAGAGTGAACCATATTAGTCCTACAACCTACTGACAAATTATACATAACAGATCAAGAAGTATATGTCTAGGTAAGGTTTATCTGAGAACAACTGATCTTTGCCCAAGATATATCTACATGACACACAGTAATTAAAAATACCACACTGGTGGAACTAACCTTCTTGGGTGTTTAACAGATATTCTAGAGGTCTATAATAAGTTTGGTCAGAGGGACATAAAGGACACTTTTCGCTCCTTGCCCTCCTAGGTTGAGTAGTTCCAGGGACTATGAACGTCTCTCAAAATGTCCTATAATGGTGGTGGGTCACCTCTCCTCTTGATCAAGGAGGCCGAGGAGACCTCACCAGATGGATTTGAACCAGTGTCCAGCCTACAATGCTGAGGGTCAACACAGAGGAATCATTTCCTCCTCGCTTCCAAGCAAAGCCAACCATGGTCGAGCAGGACCTTTGACTTATCTTCACATAGGCGGAACAGGAGCTCCTCCCAAGCTCATGTGACCCCTGAGGAACAGATCCTCAAACAACCTTAAGAATAAAAATAAATCAGTTTTATCTGGACCAACTGTATGGCCTTAAACACCCCAAAGTAAAGTCTAACCAAGGATTAAATGGGCCAACATAATTTCATAAGAGTCCATACGTACAGCTAAAGGCTACATAACAAGCAACAATGCCAGACAAGCAATATCTTCTTTCGAGTTGATGGCCATGGTGGCCAAAGGGATTCCTAGATAATAACCTAGCATAGAACTGGGAAAATGAACAGCAGATTCCAATCTTATCCAAAGGAATATAGGCAACTGATTACTACTAGATGAAAAACAGCTGACCCTCCTAAAACAAAGAGCTCTAGATAGGCTGAGTAGATTCACCAGAAGGGCAAGTAGTGGGGAATGGTTGGAGGTGCTGACAACACAGCAGACAGTAGCAGGGATATCAGAGTATAAGGGCTCTAGTGGGTGGAGGGAGGCTATGGGAGTGTGCTACCTGGGAAGTGGGTGTATAAATTAAAAAAAAAAGAAAAAAAATTCTTCAAAGCATAAAAATTTGCTTCTTAATAATTAGTAGATCTGAAAAACATTACCATTGAAATCTACCTGATGACTTTATATCCATGCTCAGATGCCAAGAAGCTCAGAAAGTAACCAACTGTGACTAGTAATAATCAGATATATAGAGATTAGAAACACATGTGCATCGATGAACAACATATAATAATGAAATGGAGATCTTTTTCAAAGTTTAAAACCTCATTTAATTTTATTTCATATAGGGTTTATATGGAGTACAATATTGTATAATTGTATCAATTCAGCTGTAAACCTAAAAATTTACAGCCAATTTTGAAAGAGATGATCTTAGCTCTGGAAATTGTTATTGAATATGTCAATGCTGTTGTAATGAAATGCTTCTAATTATATGGTTATTAAATAAATAATTTTAAAAATTGATTGATTCTTATTTTATGTGTATGAATGTTTTGCCTGCATGTATGTTAAGGGCACCACTGTCATGCAACGCTTGCAGAGGTCCGTAGAAAGGATGGGATTCCCTGGAAATAGAGTCCCCTACAGACTCTTGTTAATTGCCATGTGGGCACTGAGAACAAAATCCAGGCCCTCTGGAAGCACATGCAGTGCTCTTAATTGTTGAGGTCTCTCTCCAGCCTCCCTGTCAGTTGCTTTTTGAAAGATATTTCATTCTTATTTTATGCTTATGAGTGTTTTTCCTGTATGCATTTAAGTGCATCTGTGTTGTGCAATGCCCCTACAGCGCAGAAGACAGCATTGTGTCTACTGGAACTGAAGTTACGGATGGTTGTTAGCCACCATGTAGGTGGGTAATCAGACTTTGTTCCTCTGCAAGAGCAGCTAGTGCTCTTACCTGCTGAGCCATCTCTCCAGGCCCTCAATTGCTTTTTAATATAGTCCTAGACCATAATGTTTCAACTAATATTTAGAAAGAATACTTTTTTGTGAAGGAGCTGTGATCAGCATCATATGATATTTATCACTAGTCCTATATTCTACTTCCCATGTGCCAAGAATTGTCCCATTATGAAGTTTAAAATGCTCTCCAGGCATTGACAAATGCGCCTAGGGTGAAAGAAACAGGCAACGTTGCTCTTGGTTGAGAACTCTATCTTAAATATCTCTCCATGCCAGATTGCTATTACATGCAATCCTAACCTCAGAGAAAAGTAGGATACCCCAACATCTGACCTGGAATTTCACAGGTAAAAATATTGCTTTCCAGGCCCCATTACTCCCCTCCCCCACTGGGCATTCCCAGGTGTCTAGCAAAAGGAAGAGTCATCTGTTTTGTTTTGTTTTCCTGATATGCTTGAGGGGGCAAAGCAATGTGATCCTGGTGTGCGTGAGAGAGATAGAAAGAGGTATTTTCCTAACACAATTAGAACCGGGAGAAATGGCATGCAATTAGGTTGAAGAATGGCTTGTTTAACATGCACTTGGCATAACAGAGCCAGCAGGTTGCAAATTATGGAATATAGATTTTCATTATGAGGTCTGCGTAATGCGTTTCTTGCATTTAAAGACCTAGATTTGAGGGTTGGTAGGAAGTATGTAAATTCTTTGGTGCTGTAACTAAAGCTTAACATTTTCAGTCTTGAATTTTTATTGTGGATTCTTTAGTTTAAGCACATCTCCTGGGCATTTGCATGCTTTCAATTGCTCTTTTTTTCCCTAGTATGTCTCTACAGTTCTGCTGCTGTGGGCTATCAATTATGTCAGGAAAATCATTTCAGAATCGCTCCAGGGCTGGGGACAGTAAGGATGTGAAGCTGGACTATCTCCGGCCCAAGCTCAGCTGAGCTGTGGTTTTCTCATTGGCCAGAATGGAGGGCCTGAGGCCACTGCTTATTTTCCAGTTCCTGTTTGTTCTGTCTTTTGAATTTTTAAATCACTCATCAAATGATCATTTTAACATTTTTGCTGGGATGTTCTTGGCATCTCAGAGAATTGTTCCATGACTTCCCACAGATACCAAAATCCATGGTGCTTGGGAACCGCATATAAAATGATATGCTATTGTATGCAACCAATGAAAAACCTCCCATATACTTTAATCATATCTAGATTATGTATAGGACCTAATGTAATGTAAATGTCACATTTTATACTATTATTTAAAGATAACAACAAGAAAGAAGTCTGCACATGTTCACTGTAGATGCATTTTTAAAAAACTATTTTCCAATTCTAGTTGGTTGATTCTATGAATGTGGAAACCATAAATAGCATGTGCATAGGTATAGCGGGTTCACTGCCCTCTCTGCCTTGGTTCAAATCTTAGCTCCTCATTTTGTGCTTAACTTCCCATCAGGAGTTATACTCCAAATACCTTAACTTAGTGAGATTTAACCGTTTTTTTGTGGTTTCTTCGAGAGAGGGTCTTAACTCAGGCTGAAGTCTCTATATAGCTAAGGATGACCATGAACTTCTGATGTTTCTGCCTCTGCTTCAGGAGTGCTGGGATTACAGGCATGATGAGTGCAAAGACTCTGCTAGGAAGACAAACTGCGCTGATCTGGGATTGGCTGTTAGTATGAAAGTTATCGCAGTTCTTCTATTGGGTGATTTGTCTAGAGTTGTAGAGGTAGATACAGAAGGAAAAATGATGCTGACTCCTAACTGTGACCTTTCTCTCCATCTCACCCTGCAGAAGTTAGTATCATGTGTAGATCTCTCTCTCTCTCTCTTTCTCTCTCTCTCTCCCTCTCTCTGTGTTGAGACTGAGGAGTCTGCATTTTAACTAGTGCCTCTATGTCTGATTCCTGTGCTGAATCTTTATAATATATGCAGTTTCCAGGGAACACACATTATTAAACGCTGGATTAGAACAAGGTGATATGCTTCCTGAGTAGAAATTACTTCAGAACGCTTGGAAGTGAAAATATCAGGTTTATCGATAGAGGAATACTTTAAATTGTTTGAACGCCTAATATGGGTCAGACAATAATGAGTGCAAGATTCACTATCCCCCTTGATGTAGCTTTACTACACCATTATAATTACCTGTGGATAATAGCCTAACTCTTAAATTTAGTTTTTAAGAGTGGGTCTGAATTCGGAGGGCACTCCTTCCCCTAGATAGCTCTTGGAACTGTCTCCTGTATGTGTGCTGATGGATCTATCTTGTTGGAACTCTGTCTCTGGAACTGTTTCTGAAGTCTGGCCCCACCCATAATTTTATTCAAAATGTTTTCTCCAGCTTCAATTGGGGAAGTACAAGCTTGGCTCCCCTCTAATCTTACCAGAATATCTGGCCTTTTCATCCCTAGTTCTAGAATATCTCATTCACCCAAATTCACATTCTCTCCCAGGCTCCACTGTGTGCAGTAGAGATAGATGCACTTGCTTTTAGAGCTTTGATAGCTTAATTCTCAAGCATACCCACATCCATCCATTCTTTTTGTGTGGAGTACCAAACTGAAGCTGTCAAGGAAAGGTGATCAGGTGCCTAGGTCACAAGACACAAGAACACATAGTTTTGCTGTGGTTAATTAAGTCATTGGTACAGATTATGTCCATTTATGAATATCATTCCCACTGCTTGAGTTTACTCCTTATGTATTAAATAGGAAATTTCCTTTATGGTATCTGGATATGCATGAATTGATGAGACTGACTGATAGTTTGAGTATGTGACTTGCAGTGTTGTAAAGTGTTTTGATATTTCCCATACATGTTTGAATAGTATACACAAATTGCTAAAATTTCAATGTTATTTTCTTTCTACCATAAAAGAGAGAATTTCCCCCACTTGCACCTTTTTCTTTGGACATCACAGAGTAGGTGGCCATTAAGAAGATGAGGCAAGTTCATGGCCCTTTTCCATAGAGCGAGTAGTGGAGTAGAAGTTCCGCTGGCAGTGGTAGAATCCAAGACTCAGATCTGCTGCTGACTAAACTGCTACTCTGCACTAAGTTCCCTGCCAATAAAGTTATGGGAGTGACTTAGGCAGTATTTCCTGTCACTTAGAGATCTGGTGTCTCATACCACTAAGTAACTTCTGGGTTACCTTCAGGAATATTAAAAAATAATCAGCTATTAGAAGGCACAACCATAATCTTCAATTATAAGAAGAAAAGCAATCCTTTCCTTCTGATGGTCTGAGTCATCTCAGGGTGGTGGGAGGAGCAGGTCGCAGGATGTGAGTGAGATGCTGTGGAGGAAAGGCTCCTCTCTCAGCTGCCGCTGGGATGAGGAAATGATTACTTAATGGCTGGGCAATTTGTAAAGCAGCTGCTGGAGGTTTTGGGCCCAGCTGTTCTGAAAAGAGAAGGAATTGGACCTGTATTCAAGAGTAGGTAAATTAGCAATGTCATTTCAAAATAAATGATTATCTCCGGGCAAGGAATTTTCTTTAGAGTCCCTTGATGTGGAAGGTTCTGAAATTAATGAGGTTTCCAAATTCACATTTTAGAAGTTAACTTCAAAAGCCTGAGAATGTGACAGAAATAAAAGTATGTAGGAAATTATACTAAACTCTTTACCTGATATTACTGTAATTGATAGCCATTATGTTTTCCTCCCTGAGGAAAAATAAAATCAAAGCAATAACATGTCAGATTAATGCTCTACTTTTCTGTCCAATGGTTTTAGTGCAAATGAAATTTCAATTTTTGATAGTGCGAGTGGGACAAGTGATAGATGAACATTGGTGCTCACTAGTGAATATTTATAGGTGAGGAAATGGACTGAGAGCCTTATGGCTCTCTTCATGTGACCCAAGAGTCGTTATGGGAGGTCTCACGTTGTCTACCATGCAAGGGAAAATCACAAAGCTCCAATGAATTACTCAGTGGACCACAAATGCTGTAGATGTCTGAAATCAAACTGATCTGTGAGAATAGTGCTAAGAAAAACAAATTTGAAGTCTGGCCTTTTGAACCTGCATCTATCATCATCTGATACTAGACAAGTGACTTGACCATTCCATTCCTCACAGTTACCTTGCACACGATGAGCTCCAATTCAATGTACTGATATTTTTTATGGCTTCAAAGCCCTTCTTTGTTTACTATGCCTTAGTACATTGAAAGTGACATAAAAGTTTGCAGAAAAATTAAACAAACATGTCTAGCTATAAGAAATCCATCTTAAATAGAAGAATAGTGTGTGTTAGTTAGACTAATGTTACATGCATGTTGTTAAGAAAGAAGAATGAATCAAGCAAATGTCACTGACTCTTTCCACAGAAAGGTGATTACCAGCCTTGACTCTCCTTTCTGCTCTTTAATATTAATTTTTGAGTTGTCAACAGTCTGAGCAGGACCTGGGCAGTTTCCTGCACACTGAGAAGTTGCAGGAGGCCATCTTTCAATAAAATCCCCCTGGAAGGAAGGAAATAATAACCTAATCGCATCATCAGCAGCTTGGACAAGATCTGCTGTGTTACAAATCTGCTTAGCTCATGGTCTGCTCTCCTCCAGCTGTCTAAATATTACTAAGCTCCCAAACCTGTCTTACTTCTATTTCCTCTAACAAATCTTGCCCCATGGCCCTTAGGCCACTGTGACCCCCTTCTCCTTTCCAGATTCCCAAAGTCCTCTGTGTCTGCACTACACATTCACACCTTGTTTTGATTATCTTATATTGTCTTCTGATTCTTTTAAAACCAATATTTGGTCCTTGATAATGGAAACGATACTGGAGGTCTCTTTGTCCCCTGCAGAGTTCAGTGTGGTGAAGGAACAGGAAGAGAAGATATGAATACACATTCAGTTTTCAAGCTCTGAGATGACTTCACTCTCATAAACCTCATATATTAATCTAATTGTGGCAACAGGAAGTCATGATATTCCATTGACAGCAGCAAGCTTAGGTTCTCATTCTTGGCTCTGCCAAGTATTCTATGTGTGATCTCAACTTCACCTATTCAATGGGAGCAGTGATTCATAAAATTAGCAAATTAAAACTGGATACTGGGGCTGGGGGATGACTTAGTTGCTAAGTGCTTGCTGAACAGCAGGATGATTCAAGTTTGGAACCCCAGCATCAGTGTAAAAAGTCAGGTATGATGGCATGTCCTATATTTCTAGCATTGGGGACACAGAGATAGGAAGATCCCTGGAGCCTGATGGCCAGCCAGTCTAGCCAAGTACGTGAGCTCCAGGTACAGTGACAGGCTTGATCTCAAACAATAGAGAGTGATTGAGGGAGTCACTCAGTGCCAATCTCTGGCCTTTATATACATGCACACTCATGCACATGAGTATGTACACACACACACAACAGAAAACACACACACACACACAAACATATCAAATGCTGAAAGTTACTAAATACCATTTCCCTGTTTTATTCTTCTCTGTTAATGGCCATGATTGATAGGAGCCAGGCTCCCATGTCAGAAAAGAGATTTTCAAGAATTTATAACTTTGAACTGAATTATATTGAAGTTAGAAAAACAGGAAAGGGAATCTTTCAGAGGCTCCCATACAATGAAAATAGTGACTACTTATGAAATACCTCCCACTGACTAGATAGACATAGGACAAGGCTTCTCAGTATTCACCATATATTGCAATAATTGGAATGAGCTTTTACAAGCTTTGATTCCAGGCCTTAGCCCAAACAGATAATTCAGAAACTCTGCTGGGAGGTCCAATATAGTTAAAGTTAAGAATTTTATTCCAGCATTCAGCCAGCATTAACTGCACCATCCACGGTTGCTAAGCCAGGTCTTACTGGTTCTCAAGAGCATCTTCTTATATTTTCAGGAATATTGTGAGTAGGATAATTTATTATCCTACTAGTAACCAAAAATTGGTCAGAATGAAGCTATTTATACCATGGAAGCACCCTTTTCAACTCTACTTAGAACTGTTTCCTAAGAATTTACAAATACACCATTAGCCTTGAGGGGCAACCACAGCATCTCTCATTTACACTTGGGAAATTTAAAGAGTGGAAATGGGATGCTATTGACAATTAGCTTGAATCCAAAATTATCATTGCTTTAGCATACAGGTTATAATGTTCATTCACCATTGAGTCAACAGAGATTCAGAGAATGTAAATAAATTTATTTATTAATTTTAAATTATTATTAATTTAATAAATTAATTTAGTAAGTAGTCACTATTTTCATTGTATGAGAGCCTCTTGTTCTTTCATGTAAATTGAATTAAGAGACCAGACCAGACTTTAAGTCAGTCTGACTGCACTGGGCCTACAACTCAGTGGCAGCTATGAGAATACTATTGGTTCCCAAGGACTAGACATGTGTAGAGACTTGTAAAGCAAATTGTCATTTAAGCTAATTTAGGAAGCAAAGTAGCCTAAAACAGTGAGTCTAGATAGCTTGCTCAAACATATTACGCATGATTATACTATATTATTACAGAAACTAAGGGTATGAAGAACGAATTATTAAAGACAGAATAATCACAGAATGCATGTTCTGTCAGAAGATCTTGTGTATAATTACATTTTGTGTGTCATGGAAAAATCTATTAATACTTGATGGTTAGGAGACATTTAAGAATTACCTGCATATTCAGCAGCTTGCCTCTAGATTTTCTGAGATAGAGGGAAGAAGAGAGAGAGACAGAGAGAGAGACAGAGAGACAGAGACAGAGAGAGACAGAGAGATGCTTCTCAGCAGCTGAACTTGCTTCCTTCTTCAGAGTGAAAATAGAGGCTGTTAAGCTGGAAATCTTGACCCTGACTCTACAAATGGGCACTTCCTAGCTCTTTCCTCCCCATCAACCTGTGTAGCCCCTTCTCCTCCAGCTCAGTTGCCTTTTCCTTTTGGCCATTGAATTACACATATTCTCTGCATCATGTAGAGAACCTGTTAGGATCTCTCTCATATATTTGTGAGTTCACATGTTGAGGCTCCCAACCCCCAATGTAATACTATGTGAGATGGGCCTTTAGAATGTTGCTGGTGTTTGAGGTAGGAAGGACTCATGAAAGGGGGTCCTTTAGGTGGAACTATTGTCTATGTAAGAAGTAATATGGTTTTTCTCTTTCTTTCTCTTTCCCTCTACATCTCTCTCTCTCTCTCCCCTCTCTTTCTCTCTTCCCACCAGTGAGGGCACAGTGAGGCAGCTATATGAAGGAAAGGAAGTGTTTATTTATTTATTTATTTATTTATTTATTTATTTATTTATTATCAGAACTCAACAGTGCTGTCACTGTGATAATGGACATCCAGCTTCTGGAAAGAAGACAATGAACCTCTGCTGTATATGAATCCAGTTGATGGAGTTTTGCTATGGCAGCCCCACGAGACTCGAATAGTGAAGACCCATAGCGCTTTCTTCACACATATTAGTCAAGCAGTTAGGGGAGCCCTCAGAGGAGCTTTCATCTATCCTCTCAATATGGAAAACAAAGTAAATAGAAAGTGGCATGTCTTGAGCCTCTACTCAAATGCATTGCACCTGCATTTTACCATCCTTCCTCCTTTAAGGTATCTACACCTAGTGGCCTGCTCCTAGTTTCCTGGATTCCACATGTACTGCAGTTTTAACATATAAAAGATTTGAAGGCAGGATCCCCATGTGAGACAGAACATGCACCATTTGTCTTTTGGGGCCTGTATGACCTCACTCATGATTTTTTTTCCAGTTCCACCCATTTACTCTCAATTCCATGATTTTATTTTGCTTACAGCTGAATATCATTCCATTGTGTATTCATATCATGTTTTCATTATCTCTACATCAGCTGATGGACACCTTTGTTGGTTCCATTTCCTAGCTATTATGAGTCTAGCATCAATGAATGTGGATACGCAAGGATCTCTGAGTAGGGTATAGAGTCCTTTGGATATACACCCAGGAGTGGTACAGCTGGGTCACATGGCAGTTCTAGTTCTTGTTTTCTGAGAAAACTCCAGACTGATTTCTAAAGTGGCTGCACTAGTTTATACTCTTACCCACAGTGCATAAGGGTTTCTCTTTCCCCACATCAGTGCCAACATGTGGCCATTTATACCCTTGATCTTGACCATTATGACTGTGATGAGATGGTCATTCCTTTTTTAAAGGAATTAAAAGTGTTAAAGAGATGGTTTGGCAGTTAACAGTGCATACTGCTCTTGCAAAGGATCCATGTTTGATTCCCGGCATCCATGTCTATTGGATCACAATTCCTTGTAACTCCAGCTCTAGAAGATCTCGACTCTGGGCTCCATGGGCACCTGTGCTCACATGGTGTACATAAACTCATGAACACACACACATGCACATGAATAAAGTTTGAACAGAATTACCCCACATGGGTAGACAACATTGGTTATTAAATGAAAATCTCAGTGCCAGGAACAGGATACCTCCTTCTGAGTTACTGGTTAAGGAGTCCACAGAACCTTCCCAAACAACACAAGCTGTTTCCATTGTTCTTGGTTGCACACAATTAGAAAACAAGATCCTATTGCTGAAGATAACATTCACTTTGGATTTAAGATATAAAGAAATCAATCTTGAAATGACCAGGAAGCTCTGTCCATGCTGGTTGGCTTACACAGTTCTAAAATGTGCTATGCAGGCTACTGGGGGAGAAAAGCCATCAGTGGTCTATCTGGTGAGATGTGTCCCCTGATGCAATAGTGGCATGAAGGTGATGGGGTAACCACTTTTTGATTTACTATGAAGCCTGATCCATAAGAGGGATTTCAGACCTGGTTCTGTAAATCTGCTCAAAAGCCAATGACTGGGGAGATCACAGGCCCCAGAAGGTGCCCACTGTTGGTTTTCTATATGGTCATGATATCAAACTGCATTAAAAATATTGTTAATATTGCATTAAAATATTGTTAATATTGTTAATAGATTAGTGCTGCACTCAGTTTTGGGCAGAGAATCTTCTTTTTGCAGTAGGCAGTAGTTAATGCAGGGAGTCATAACTGATCAAAGTGCTGAGTTTAAATAGCTCTTACTGCTAAGTTGTAGATGGCTCAGCTCTCTCAATCTCTCATTATCCAAGGCTCAGTGAACTTTACAGAAGAGGAGGCAGAAAGACCATCAGAACGGGTGGATAAAGAGAAAAGCTATGAGATGCAGATTTCTGGACATGACATGACTGTTACACATACCAACTCACAACAGCTGCTGTTACCTGTACAAGATCTGAACAAGATAAAGCCAGCTAAAATTCCAGCATGGATAGAAAAGTGGTCCCTGAGACCTCCCCACTATGAAAGGACCTATTGACAGTTAATGGCTGCTTAGGGAATGGAGTCATTCTCCTTTGGAGATGTTGTCACTGGTAAGTTTCTGATGTCCCAGTGGATAGCTACACACCCATGCACATATGGGCAGTACTAATTGGAGTCATGGGTTACTGAAAACAAAAAAATTAAAGTGAAAAAGAAGACATGAACCTGGGAGGAAGATGGAGTGTGGGAATTAGGGGAGAGTTGGTGGGAAATAATGGTGGATGGATATAATTAATGTAATATATATTATATGGAATTTTTATGTCAAAATAATATTAAAAAGGGGAATGCTGTTAACTTATAAGCCTATTTATACTTTAAAAAATGTTTATAGACACTGGTTTTATAGTTGATAGAATTTCCTTTCTCTTAGATCAGTTTTCATTCACTTTGAAATTGTTCATCATTTAAATTATGTTTTGCTTTTCCTCTAAAATGAGATATGGAACATGTTTTAGAATTATTATAAAAATAAAATGAGCTGACTACTATCCTCAGGCCTCTTGGGGTAAGTCTATAGTGCAGCTCTCTGCACCGGGACTCCCTAAGCCACATTCACCCTGCCATCCCTCCCGCCGTTCTATACTCCTAGTTTGGGCCCTGCGCCATTCCTAGTCTTGGGGCCCCAGACACCTGGGGAACCAATACTTCTTCCTGATTCTTCTCACCCAGACCAACTCAGTCCCTTTCTTGGGCTCCAGGAGCACAGCTTCTGGTCCTGGCCCCACCCTCACCTCTCTCTGCTTCCCTGGGCCTGCACCACCGGCTAACTCTCCTAGCCTGCACTACTATCCTCAGACCTCTTGGGGTAAGTCTACAGCGCAGCCCTCCGTGCTGGGACTCCCTAAACCACATTCACCCTTCTACACCCCCCACCCGCCATTCTATACTCCTAGTTTGGGCCCTGCGCGATTCGTAGTCTTGGGGCCCCAGACACCTGGGGAACCAATACTGCTTCCTGA
>NW_008355272.1:5328697-5330431 GCF_000622305.1 Nannospalax galili
TAAAGGGGCCAACATAATATCATAAGAGCATACATATACATAACTAAAAGTTACTTGACAAACAGCCAAGCCAGACAGGCGATACCTTCAGTCTAGTTGTTGGGTAGGATAGATAAAGGCTCTTCCAGACTGTAACCCAACATACTACTGGAAAAATGAACAGCAGACCCCAGTTCTATCCAAAGGAATACTGACAATGGATTGCCGTAGATGAGGAACAGCTGACCCTCCTGGAACAGGGACCTCTGGCTGACTAGATTTACCAGAAGGGCAGACAGGGGGGAATGGATGAGGGTGCTGACAGCACTGTGGACAGTGACAGGGATGGCAGAGTATGGAGCCTCTATTGGGAGAGGAAGGCTGTCTACCTGACGAGTTTGTAATCATGCTCAGATGCCGAGGAGCTCAGAAGGTGGGCGACTGTGACCAGTGATAGTCATGTACATAGAGATTAGAAATGCATGTGAAAACGTCTCAATGTCAATTGCTTTGGAATGAATTCTTCTGTATGAAAAATAAAAAATAAAAAAATAATGATTAAAAAACAATAAAAAAAATATCATTTCAAAGACCCTAATCTTTTAATCTCTGGAGACCACTTTAGTAGTTCTCTTAATATCTTAATAGTAAGGCCGGGTGTGGTGGCGTACGCTTTTAGTCCCAGCACTCAGCAGGCAGACGCAGGCGGATCTCTGTGAGTTCCAGGCCAGCCTGGTCTCCACAGCAAATCCAGGCCAGCTCGGGCTACAGGGAGACCCTGTCTCAATTTAGTTGTAAAAAAAAATTAAAATAAAAAAAAAACAAAAAAAGAAAAGAAAATGAGCTAATTCATGTAAGGACCTTGGTGTAACCCTACATGTAGAAACCAATACATTTTGTTTGTTTAGTTTTTTGAGACAGGATCTCTTTATGGAGCTTAACTTGCCTGGAATGCACTCTTGTGGAGATGGTCATGAACTCACTATGATTCTGTTTCAGCCTTCCAAGTTTTGGGATTATAGGCACAAGCTACCACATGTAGCTTAACGAATTTTTAAAATAATATTATAATATATAAATAATCATTATTATTTTAAAATATTTTATAATAAATATTTAGAAAACCATGTAGTTTGTTTTATGTACACTATTGCTGGATAGATTGTGGCCAAGATATATGTTCATTTTTTCATAAGTACTTAGCAATTGGTGGCTATAACTTTAACTTTTAAAATGCAGAAAACTTTAATGTCTTTGCCTTTCCATCCACTCTTTAAGAACTGAATATTACAAATATTTCCAAATGCTTAGCTGAATTTGCATTACTTTATGAAAAAAAATCAGGCAGGTGGGGTCAGACTTGCTACTTTTCTCAGAATTGGTCCTTTTCTAGATTTTATTGCTGGGAAGCCAGTGGTGTGTGCCAGACATGTTGTTTTCTTTCTCCTGACAAAAAGCAGATCAGCAAGTTTTCATATTGTACTGTTTTCAATGGCTGGAACATCAACATTTTGCAAGAAAAAATTAAAATTCCTTAACATTTGGAAAAGAATTTCTTGTAAAACTCTTCATATCCATTCACTATCTGGAAAAATGATATTTTACAGTTGAGCATGATGGTGTCTCAAGTCACCAAGCTTCCTGGGAAATGACTTCCTATTTAAGTTACTTCCTTCTTACAGTACCAGTGTTCACCTTGTTACAACTCTACACTTGCTGACGACTTATCTTGGCAAATTATATATATATATACAC
>NW_008355272.1:5330511-5333321 GCF_000622305.1 Nannospalax galili
TATATATATATATATCATATTATGTCCATTGCCTTTTTCCTGGGAAATATTTTTGAGGGCAAAATGAATTGCAGGTTCATGAGTAAAACCTATCAAATCTTGGCTTTTTTTTCCAATTAAGTCCCAGAGTCTAAAGTATTCATGAGTTACTTCTCATGTGCCAAGCACTATGTATTCTCACTCTGAGTGGAAAAATTGCTTATATATGAAGTCCTCTCAGCTCTTTCTTCATTTTCCTAGAGTTTGGCCAGTGCAGTGTGCCCACTCCTTTTATTGCCTTGGGTATTTTTGCATACATCAGAGATCCTTAGACATAAGTTGGAATAGTGGCTGATTTTCCTCATATGTGAGCAGGATAAAGCTAGCTGCATCTGGCCAGACTTGTGTTGAGAAAGAACACCCTTGTACTTGAAATGAACCTAGAATGCTGTTTTGTAAGCAAAACAATCTCACAGGAAACTGTGCCAATTAATGTTCTTTCTACTTTACAAGTTTGAGTTTTGACCCCAATAAGCAAATGCATAGAACTAATGTAGTGAATCTTGATAGCTCCTCAATTAGATTAACTCACTTCCTGGATAGCTGGTACCCCAATTAAAGGTACATTGAGGTTCTTGTAGTTAATTAGTAATTATTCTGAGGTTGAAGACATCTTTCTTTTATCATGAATCTAAATTAACTGAATAATTAAACTACAATTTCTTCCACAATGAATACGGTTTCCATTGCCATGACTGAACTTTTCACTTTCAAAACATGAAAAGCTCTGTTCACACTTGTAGATCATAAGCTCCTGGACAAATAGTGTTTTACTCTCTACTGTCCCAGGGTATGTATGTCCAGATTGCAGTGTAGAGTGATCATCTGATACATAATCATTTAAGATTACCTGATGAATTACTTAACTAAACTAAATGTCCTCACCTCATCTGAGACTATTTTTCTCCTCTTCTGGGTCTATATACCATAACACTTTATATAACTGGTTAATCAGTTTAATGAATACTTATTGTTAGCAAGAAAGAAGCCCAAAGAAATCTACCAGAGCCAAGCTTCATCCTATGGAGAGAAAATTCCACATGTGAAACTTAAAGCTGTATCATGTAAAATTCAGTCTCTGATTCTAAGAGTATTAACAAGGAAGGATAGCTACTCTGAGCTAGAATAATAAGAGAAGAAATGGGAAAGTATTGTCTTCAGAGGCTTTCAGTGTATGGTGTTTGGACCAGTCACCCACATCCCAGTAGTCTCTGGACATGTGTTGTAATTAAAGTTCTCAGCCTTCATCCAGACTGACTGAATCAGAAACTGAAGCTTGCAGGTGATTTTGATTGCACACCCACGTTTCTGACCCATTGTCAAGCTGGACCATGTTCTTTTCATTTCATCACATTATTCCCTCATGACTTGAAAAGTGAATTCACAAAAGAGATAGAAACAGTGAAGAAAACCCAAACAGAAATGAACATGGGATTGAGAAACTCAATAAACCAAATATAAACAACAGGAGAAAGCCTCATTAGTAGAATGAATAAAATTGAAAACAAAATATCAAGACTGAATGATACAGTTGAAGATCTGGTCTCCTTAAGCAAAGACTATATTTAAAAAAAAAGAAAGAAAGAAAGAAAGAAAACCCCACAGGAATGGAATACTCAGACAATGTGGAACATAATGAAAAGACCAAATCTATGAATTATAGGCAAACAGGAAGAATTGCAGGCCAATGGCATTGAACAGACCGTCAACAGGATTATGGAAGAAAATTTCCCTAAATTAAGGAAACACTTACCTATAGAAATTCAAGAAGCATGTAGAACACCGACTAAACATGACCAGAACAGAAACGCCCCATGGCATATCATAGTAAAAACATTTAATGTACAAACAAAGAGAGGGCACTGAAAGCTGCTAGAGAAAAACAAGTTACATATAAATTACAACCCATCAGAATTACGGCTGACTTCTCAATGCAAGCTATGAAAGCCAGAAAAGCCTGGAACAAAGTATTTCCAGTTCTAAACAACCATGGATGCCAACCCTGAATGCTTAAACCAGCAGAACTATATATCATGGTCAAAGGGGAATGGAAAATTTTTCATGATATGAATAGCTGAAAGAATTCAGGTCCACCAAACCAGCCCTACAGAAAATACTTAAAGCAATACGAAGGACTAAATAAAGGAATGACTATACCCAAGAGGCTACAGAAAGTAAACAAAGAAAGATACAATAACGGAAGTACAAAATAGGGCCACAGATACAAAGAAACTAAATGGCAATATCCAATATACATCTTTCAATAATAACATTAAATACCAATGGCTTCAACTCCTGTATCAAAAGACACAGGCTAGTTACATAGATCAAGAAAGAAAACCCATATTTCTGTTGTCTTCAAGAAACCATCTCACCTTCAAGGATAGACACTATCTTAGGGTGAAAGGATGGAAAAATAATTCCAAGCAAATAGCTCTAAGAAGCGAGTAGGTGTTACAATTCTAATATCTGACAAAATAGGCTTCAAATTAAAACTAATCAGAAGAGATTATTCATAATGGTTACTTCATTCTAAACAAAAGAGCAATTGACGAAGAAGACATTACAATCACGGACATATATGCACCAAACTCTGGAGCACCAAGTTTCATAGAAGCAGTACTCCAGGACTGTAAAACAGATTAATCCAAACTCAGTAATCATAGGTGACTTTAATACCCCACTATCTTCAATAGACAGGTCAACAGGACAGATAATAAATAGAGAAACATTTGATTTAATGACATATTGCATGAAATGGAGCATATATA
>NW_008355272.1:5333331-5356970 GCF_000622305.1 Nannospalax galili
TCTTCCCAAGCACAAAAGAATATAATATGCACTATCTATTCAGCAGCCCATGCAAGTTTTGCTAAAATTGAGCACATTCTGGGACACAAAATAAATCTCACCAAATACAAAAAATTAAAAAACTCCATGCATTCTATCAGACCATGGTGCAATAAAGCTTATAATCAACAGCAAAAGGAACTCTAGTAACTACAAAAACTCATGGAGATTAAACAACACACTCCTGAATGATGAATGGATCAAAGAGGAAACTAAGAAAAAAATAAAAAAATTCCTAGAAAAAAAGGAAAACAAGAACACAATAGAACAAATCCTCTGGGACCGCTTAAAAACAGTTCTAAGAGGGAACTTTATAGCTCTTGGTGCCTACATTAAAAAAATCAGAAAGAGCACATGTAAATGACTTGATGGTCTAACTCAAGATCCTGGAAAGGCAAGAACAAAGCAACTCCAAAACTAGTATACAAGAAGAAATAACAAAATTCAAAGCAGAAATTAATTAAATAGAAACAAGGAAAACAATACAAAAAAAAAATCAATGAATCTAAGAGCTGGTTATTTGAATGGTTAAACAAGATAGAAAGATCAGTAACTCAGCTAACTAAAATAAATAACAAATCCAAATCAACAAAATCAGTAACAAAAGGGGAAACATCACAGCAGACACCAAAAATATTCAGAACATTGTATGGGAATACTTTAAAAATCTCTACTACATTAAATTAAAAAATCTATAAGAAATGGATGAATTTCTAAAGTCATGGACACTACTAAAATTAAACTAAGAAGAGATCAACAGCTTAAACAGACCCTTTAAAGATGAGGACATTTAAGCAGTCATATAAAACTTCCTGACTCAAAAAAGCCCAGACCCAGATGGATGCACAGCAGAATTCAACCAGACATTCAAAGAATATCTACAACCATTACTGCTTAAATTATTCAAAAAGATAAAAACAGAGGGAGAACTCCCAAACTCCTTGTATGAAGTGAGTGTCACTCTAATACCAAAACAAGGTAAAGATACAGAAAAACAAGAGAAAACTATAGATCCATATCTTAATGAACATAGATGCAAAGATACTCAACACAATACTCATAAAGTGCACACAGACACAAATAAAAAAGATCATCTACCACGATCAAGTCAACTTTATTACAGAGATGCAGGAATGGTACAATATATGTAAGTCAATAAATGTAATTAAACATAAAAATAAAATTAAAGACAAAAACCGCATAGTCATCTCAATAGATGCAGAAAAGGTCTTTGACAAAAATCTAACATGCATTTATGTTAAAAGCCCTAGAAAGAACTGGTCTGAAAGGAACATACCTCAACATAATTAAAGTTATGTACAACGAACCCATAGGCAACATCATTCTAAATGGAGAAAAACTGGCAGCATTCCCATTAAAATCAGGAACCAGACAGGACCATCTACTATCTGCACTCCCTTCCAATATAGCATGGCTCAGGGACCACCGCAGAAGAAGGGGCAAAAAGACTGTAAGACCCAGGGCTGGTTCATGAACTCAGGGAAGCAGAGGTTTTCAGGCCACTGGAAACTTACACATGTGAATTTGTGGCAATAGTGGCTTCAAGCAGCTGACCCATGCCAACTGAATTAAATAAGGACCCAGAGGGGAGGAGAGAATTGGGCAGTGGGCAACCCTAGACTGAGAACTATTGGAGACTGATTGCTACTGGGTGAGGGAGATTATGCCTTACTTGCAATCTCTAGATGGGCTGAGTAAACACCAGTGGACAAATTACACTCTAAGACATCTGGGCACAGATTCTTACACAGTATTTTGACTGGATAGGACTTAACATGGATGGCAGAATCCATGAGGTTCAGTGGTGATATGGGGGGCATGGATAAAGGAGTGGTCTAAGTTTGATTAAGAACTCTTGTATGAATTACAAAAGATCAATAAATAATTAAAAGGAAAGAAAAGAGCCCTAGAAAGATTAATGTTGGAGCCAATGTATGTGCTGAAGGAGAGGGTCCTTTTGATAAGGAGAGTAAACTGATTAAGAAGAGTCCCAGAGATTTGCACTTAAACAATAGAGAGAATGCCTCCAGGGCAAGACCACACCCAGCTAAGCCTCCAACTTGTGAAAGGGAAATGTCGAAGGTGCTTTCTAGTAGAAAATCACTGAAGAGAAAGTGTATGAAACAGGCCTGAGTCCATCCCAAACTTGCTGCCAAACTTGGCAGTGTCGTTCACCTGGTGTGCGTTTTAGAGGCATGAAAAATACAAGAGTGAAGGGGTCATGGGTTCTTTCTCCATGGTTTCAGAGAGCTGCCAAGGCCAGGCAGCATGCAGCAGGGGTACTTCTGCATAAAGAAGGCCCTGATAGGCCATAGTGTGAATCTGTAAAGGTGAAGCCTGGTTAGCAGTGGAGACCTCAAGAAGATGTTCTTGATGCCAGGGCTGTGAGACATCTGCCAAGGAGAGCTGCATATAGGGAGTGGTCCCAAGAAGAGCTGCATACAGGGACTGGGATAGATGTATGTTGCACACAGTAAAGCTGGAGAGGCTAAGTCATCCAAGCCCTTTGGAAGTAAAGACCCAGAAGTTGAATGTAGAGTTACTGGATTTGGTGTTTGCTCTGCTGAGTTTTGGTCTTCTTTTGTTCTGGTATATCCTCATTATGCCTCTATTTTTCACTTTTGAAATGGGAATGTGTATATGGTTCCACTGTATCTTGGAAGTATGTAATTTGTCTTTTGATTTTACAAGAGCTTACAATTAATATACTTCCCTGAGTCTCAGAAGGCACTTTTGGCTTTTGAATAATAAAAGTCTTTGGTAAAGACTATGGGGACTTTGAAAGTTGGACTAAATGCATTTTGACCTTTATATACTCATGTGCCTATGGGGACCAGTTATTGGAATGTGGTGGTTTGAATAAGAATTTCTCCTATAGGCTCTGATTATTTGGACATTTTTGTCCCCAGTTGGTACTGCTGTTTTGGGAGGTCTTAGAAAGTGTGGCCATTCTGGAAGAAGCACATCACTGTGGGTGGGCTTACAGAATTCTTAAGCTTTGCCAGATCTCCAGTCGCTCTCTGCTTCTTGTGCCTGCTTGAAGATGTGAGAATTTAGCTTCTGCTCCTACTCCAGCCAATGCTGCCTCCATGCTTCCTTGCCATGATGGACTCTTGCCTCTTTAGAACTGTAAGGTAAATAACCTCTTCCTTTTATAAGTTCCCATTGGTCATGGTATTTCTATAACAGCAACAGAAAAGTGACTAATACAAGAGAAAATACACCTTGAATGTAGGTTGTACTGTCCTGTGGGCTGGGGCCTCATGTTGAATAAAAAGGGGAAAGTGAGGTGAGCAACAGTGCATCTTTCTCTGTTTATTGACTGCAGACATCTTGTGGTTAGTTGCTTCAAGCTCCTACTGCTGTGCCTCCTCCATCATTACTGACTATCCTCAAACTGTGAGTTCAAATATTCCCTTCCATTCTTAAGTTGCCTTTGTTAAGTATTTTGTTACAGCAAAATATAAAGTAATTAATACAATGGGAAGCAAATTTATCATTCAATATCCATAGAGTTTCTAATTCAGGATATATGTCTTCAAACCTTACTTCACAGGAATCTGGAAAGCTACAATAGCGTTCTTCAGATTTCTCTTCTTTTAACACTGATTTATTCCAATGTGTTGCATAACCAATATTTAGAATATGTTCTGTAAGGATCTCATTACTTGCATACCTTCTAGAACTTTTCCAGTGTGGGGATTGGGAACTCTTTTAGTGCCGTCCAATCACTGTGTCTGTTAATACATCTATACTAAATAATTATCTGTCCATATGGCTGATTTCTTCACCAAACCACAAGATCATGGTAGAGCACAATAGTGCATTAATTACTTTGTACAGTTCTTTTCCATATCCCTAGAATTTAGCACTTTCTGAAACTGACTCAGGGAAATATGACATGTGTGTTCATTTAATAAGTGAGTATAATTAGCTCCTGGCCATAAAGTTTATGCTTCTCTTAGAATTTTACCACAATCTCCTAGACTTGCACATTTCTCCTTTTCTCCTCCCACTGAAGTGATTTTTAGCCTTCACTAGCCAAATCTGTCATATTGTGTGGTCTCATCACATTTCGGAATTCACATTTAAATGTGTCAAATTCACCTATCATCCTTCTTTTGTTTTTTGTTCTGATATAGAAACCTGAGTTCTGAGAGCAAGTTCAGTTTTTCATTTGTGAACTTGCTTGTCATTTGATTTCAAATAAAGACTAGTTTTAAAAATATATATCAGGAGCTAAAGAAACATGAGGTATATTTAGTTACTGCTGCTTTCTTCCTTTGTAATTTTTATTTTCTAGGTATGTGAATATATATATATATAATTTCTGGGTATGTACTGTGTGTGTGTGTGTGTGTGCGTGTTCAAGAATTTATGGACAAAAGGAAAATATCCTCTGTTCTACCCTATCACTCTCCACTATGGTCCCTTGAAACAGGGTGTCTCACTGTACCTGGAGCTAGGCTGATTGCCAGCAAGCCCGAACAATCCCTGTCTCTGCCCCACAGCACTGGGATCATAAACATGCACGGCCATGCCCATTCTAATACTAAGAATTAGAAGTCAGGTCTTCATGCTTGTACAGCATGCACTCTTAACTTTGAAGTAACTTTTTTTCCTGAGCTAATACTCCTGAGGGACCAAGGCAGAACACATAAGCTAAGCACACTGAAACTACTATCATCTGTATATCACATATGTAATGTTCACTTAGATTTAGTTACATTGATTCACTCACTATTATATTAAATCTTCAGCTTATATAGTAAGAATTACTTTTAAAGAATAAAGCAATGCATCATAGGATTAAAAACCATAGATTCTGGACTGAGGTAGACAATAGATTTGAAAGACAGCCCACTGATTTATTACATTATAGAGCTTACAGAAATTTATTCTCCAATCTGCTTCAGATTTTTTCTTATCTTTAATTTGAAGATAATTGTTACTCTAAAGAACTGATGTGAGAATCACTAAAGGTTAATCCATTCTACAAATATTTTCCAGCACCTAAAGAATGATACCAATTAAATGTAGAAATGGACAAGACATGTGCATTCTTTGGCACCTCCTGGGCCTCTTAACAAGGAATTTCTATAAGCAGCAACACTTGCTCCAAGTGCTATGAGAGGAAAAGTGAAACACATAAAAGAAATGTGTTCTATGAGATCAAGACAGCCTTGGTGTCATGGAGGAGAGCTGTCGCAACACATATATATGGAGGAAAGGCCTAACTGTCAAGCTAGAAAATTCCTAAATGATAGGTCTTTGGCCTGTCATTAAACATAAAAAAATTATTGAAAATTTAAGAATGTTAGGCAATGTATTTTGATCATATTCAGACCGCTTTCCCTACATATACACCCATGACTACCACCCCTACCTAATTTCTTCTCCCTTATTATTTTTAAGGCCTATCAAATCTAATTTGTGTCCCCCTATGCCCTTCATTATGTGTCTGTCCCTTGGAGTGTACCCAATGTTGCACCCTTAAGGAAAAGTAACTTTCCCTCTCCCATTTTCTATCAGTTGCTAATAGTTTCTCAGTTTTCATTTGAGCTTTTTACCCACCTCCCTCCACCCCCAATGCTGGAAATTTGTCTGGCCTTGAGCTTACTTTGGTCTTGTGAAAACTGTCACAATTGCTGTGAATTCATATGAGTAACTGCCCCATTATCTCAAAAACACTGTTTCCTTATAGTCATCTACCACCTCTAGTTCTTACAAGCTTTCCTCCCCCACTTCCAAAATGATCCCTGAACCTTGGAAGGCTAGGGTTTGATACAGGTGCTCCATTCAGAGCTAAGGACTTTGCTCTTATTCTCTGCATGCTGATTGGTTGTGAGTCTTTGTATTCATTACCATCTGCTGCAAGAGAAGCTACTCTGGTGAGAGATGAGATGTATTTATCTGTGGGTATAACAATAAGACATCAGGAGTTGCTTCAACACCATTTTTGTGTAGCAGAATAATAATAATAGGTTCTTCCCAATAGCCAACTCTCTAGCTACAGATCCCTAGGCCTGTATCAGTGCCAGGTATCGACTCCATCTTCTGAAATGGACCATAAATTCAATCAGAAAGTGGTTGGTTACTCATATAACATTTTTGCATTCTTGCACCAGTGGGCATATCTTGCCAGGCAATTGTTACTATAGCTCAGAAGGTTCGCAATTGGGCAAGATTGATGATTACCTTTCTCTTTTGGAAGCAGCTTCCAACCCTAAGAAAGTTAGACAGTAGATATGAAGTTTTGAGGCCACTACCACCTTGGTTTCTCCATTTTGAGTGAGTGCAAAATAAAAGGTAAGCAAAGAAGCTTTGAGGACAGAGAAAGAGAGCAGAGCATATAGCAGGAATAAACCCTGCAGAAAAAAACAAAATAAATAAACAACAGTAACCAGAAAATGGGACTTGCCATGGAGGCAAAATACAAACATGTTACCAGTAAGTGACAGCATATTTGTCATTCAAAAACCATGCACTCTCTTGGCTTCTAGAAAGTAGGGAATATTCTGGTTAATAAGTTATTTGTACCTGATTTTCTTAAAAATCCTTATTTTTTTCCCAACAAGAAGACTAATGCAGCCTTGCTACTATGGACCCATCAATCTGTAATTGTAAATTTGTGGCCCAATGTTAGCATGCCCTCGGGAAAACAAAAGCTTTCTTTTCTAGCATTTTCCATTTAGTACTGGCCAACATCTTCACCATCCCCATAGTGAAATCCAGTGGTCATTATAAGCATAGGCACCAGAGAAAGATAGTTATTCCAGGCTAGAGCTTTTGGAAGCTTTGTAGCTTTTAAATGCTTCATTTGAATAATTTGTGTACTTTTTCTGGAAGGAATTAAAACCACATTATATGTTACAATTAGTGGCTTCCCACAAATTGCATATTGCTCTAGCAAGTGTGATCTCTCTAAAGTGCTTTTTTGAAGGGCTCCGAGAATTATTCTTCCTTGATCTTCAGAGGGCAAATGGACTTCTTTTCCCCTTTGTATTTTCCCAGGAAAATACATATTATTCTAGCTGTGCAGTACAAGAGGCTATGACTGGTCGTTTACACATCGCCTAAGAAAATATAAAGACAACAGACATTGCCTTCAAATAGATTTTATTTCATTTCCTTGAAGGTTTTTCCCTTTCATCTTGAGTATATAGGTGTCTCTGAGACTAGGATGGTTTATGAACTTTATTATAGTAAATAAAAGATACATATAAAAAAAGAAAACATATTTCTAACAGTTAAATGTAGCTAGGTTGCAGTGATGAGTAAAGCTGATCTTTGCTCAGACAATGAAAGCAAAGCTAGTAAGGGAACATGAGAGGCTGAGTCTTAAGGCAGTAAAAACTTTAGATTGTATTTATGCAGTGAATCCATACCACTGGGCCAGGCGTCATCCTATTAAAGTCCTTCTGCCTTTGCCAAACATGTTCTGGGGAGACTTCAAAAATGAAAATGTTTACAAAAAGCAAAATAAAATGGCTTGACCATTCCAGGAAGACAGCTGGTTGACTAGTATATCTGTGTTCAGTAGAAGCTGAATGCTGTGATAGACAGACCTCCTTCCTGGACATATGCATCATTGAGAAGGCCCTACAGGTCACTATCAACTAGAAATCAATTCAACCATTATGTAGCAGTCAGCTCTAGAGATCGCAACAGTGACATTTTATTCTCAAAAACAAACAATCCAAATTTAGTACATATTTAGAAGCCTTATACTCTGCCTGTCCCTGCCACTTCCAGGCTTTCCAACATAAATCATTTCTGGATCTTGGTATCCATTTCCTTATCTGTGAAATGAAGGAATTAGACAGAGAACTATTATGATCGCTACTACAGATTATCTGGAACAAATCCTAGGTCATCTCTGTCTGGACAATAGCCTTTAACCTTCAGACCTTAGAAAATCATCTCCTAGAATAAAAAAATAAAGCCCAGCTTATAATGTTTATCATAGAGGAGATATATTTGAAAAAAATCTCTTTAAATCCAGATAGCAAATATTCAATAGATATTCACGATGACAGTGAGTTTTTAAAAAGGTAAGTGAGGGACTGGAGAGATAACTCAGCTGTTAAGAACACTTGCTGCTCTTTCAGAAGACTTGAGTTCAGTTTTCAGCACCTACATTGGGAAGCTCACATATGTAACTCAAGTTCCACGGGATCTGGCACCTTTACATATCCTCTATAGGCACCCAAATTTATGTGTACACATGCACATGCAAACACATATGCATAATTTAAAAAATAAAATACTTATTTCAAGAGGTAAGTGAAAGATTGGAGGGTTTTCCAGTCAAATATTTTTTACTATTTAATAATTTTGCATGAAGATGGTATCTGGGTACTAGAGAGACTCTGACTGCAGCAAATAATTAATCATTGCTTACATTTGAACAGATTTGGAGACATGGGGAAATCTGAATAAAGAAGGTGAGAGATTACAAACAGAGCTCAAGGGCACGTGACAGCCCATAAAAGCAGCAACAGAGTTATCAACAAGGCACACTTAGAAGGAAATGCAATAGGGAAGATGGGAATGGACTTCAAGATCTCAAAAGTGCAGAACCCATGGGCACTATCCATCTGCTTTCAGGGAAAAATGATCTTCCTTTTACAGTGTGGAGTGTGTTCAAGAATGAGTCTGTCCAATCAGAGCCTTTGTTTCTCATTTTTTATACACTGTAATCATGTGACCCACCCTCCCCAATGACACAAGTGCAGAAAAATGGTCAGTTCTAGGCATGGGTTGTAAGCCATACTGTATAAATATGTGTGAAAGCCTTAGGAAAAGGTGAAATCATACAGAGAGAAGCCTAAGCTACTTATATTCAGGAAAGCTGTCTTTGAACTAGAAAGATCCACTTTATATTCTGACATGAATGGGAAATAATATCTGTATTACTAAGCAATAGAAATTGTGGAATATATCCTTCTACCAGGAAGAAGATATTGATATGTCAACATATATGGTTATATATGAACCCCCAAACACATGCAAAAAGCATGACATAAAATAATCCTAGACTACTTTGTTTCATTGACACATAATTCTAGGAGAGGAAGAAGTGATAGAAAAATAGAGAATTTGTTGCCTCTGCATGGATAGAATTGGGTATGACTGGGAAGTGTTTTAGAACTTTCTGGAACATTCTTAATATTCTATGCCTTGATGGTTGATTGGGTTCCAAAAGTTTAAAAAGTCATCAAATAAGAAATTAAGAATAGGGTAATACCTTGAACATATATTTCACACCAAAAGAAAATCAATAGATAAATATTGCACTATCATTGATTCTTTGTATGCTAAATAACTGGGGAAAGGTGATGCTTAAAGTTTGCTCACAGATACATAGAAAACAAAGATAAATCACATAAGGTTTATAGATAAACTACTGAATTTGATAAGGATTAATGGTAATCCAAAGAATGAAATTGATGGGGATTTGAACCCAGGCTGCTCTCTCTCTGAATCTTTCACTTGTGCCTACATTGGTATCCATGGGTAGAAATCCAAACCACTTGCTGTGAATCACCATGGAAGGAAAGAATTGCAAGAGGCTGTACCTCCATAGATAAGTCAGGTAAAATATCACACAGAGTTTCCACAATGTACTGCTAATTAGCTCCGTTACTTAGATTCACTGTGGAGTTTTCAGAGGGTTGTGACATCCATAGATGACTAATTAACCTGCACATCAAATCTATTTCATTTGCTGTCATGATATAGCCAATCAAAGCTGGCTTACTGTTGCTCATTTGGAAAATGATGAGGATTCCCATTTAGACTTAATTGCAGTGCAAAGGTTGACAATTATCTTCTCTATAGAAGCATCAGATGCTTCAAAATCTCTGTGAACATGTGCCTATAATTATGTACATAATTTGTCTTGTGGAAACTGTAGCCCAGTCTTTACCTGGATCTTATGCCTGTAATTAGAAATTTAAAAATACACAATGAGAAAAGTGGGTGTTAGGGTCATTACACTATGAGGCTCTGTATGGAACTGTTAGCAGGAGCTCGGCAGGAACCCATACTCCTAGACTGCTGTCCTCTATTAAAATTTAAAATAATTAAGAAGCGTGGGAAAAGGTTGAAACTATGATAGAATGAAAATGTAATACAATTATTTATCCAAGACTTGGCTTGGGTAAAATTCCCATAGACACTTTAGGATCAACACTTTTGAAACCAAACTCTGCCTCCCCTCTTCCTTCTCTGGTGTTTTCTAAGATAGTGCCAAGCATTCTAGAATAACATCTAGCTATTGATATCTAACGCCTTCTTTCCAACCATTTTATTATGAAGTGTTCCAGTGTGTTGTTCCTCCCCAAAGGACACACTCCCGTGGTTCTGCTTTCACTATATTGTGTAGTCAGTTTAATAGTAATAAACAAGTGCTTCTGCCTTGCTCCAGCGTCTTTCTCCATTAATCACCTTCTACATTTATTCCTATACAAGGGTCTAATCACATGTGTAATCCTGTCACTCCACTATTCAGAAGAGCCTCTCTTCCTCCAGAGTAGCTAGCAAGTACACCAAGTAAGATTTTATTTCAAATTCTGTGTCAGCATAATGCTCTTCCAACCCATTCTAATAGCTAGCTTCATTAAATGCCTTACCAAAAAGGTAATGAAATGTACTCATTATTTTAGTTATCTTTTGCAGCAAATGGACTACTCCCAAATTCAGTGGCTAAGAATGATCATTATTATTTTGCTTATAATTTTGTGAGTATGGATAGAGAATAGTTTAGTCAGATGGTCATTTCTGATGACCAGTATCAGCAAGGACAGAAGAATCTTCTAGTGGTTTCTTCACCATGAGCTCATTGACCTCTCTCAGACCATGTGGCTTCTCATTTCCCATGGTTTCAGCACTTGGCTTAACTTCTAAACCTGCTTCAAGAGGCAGGCAGTAATACCTGCCTAGGTAGTTAAGTCTTATGATTGAAATGGCATGACAACCTGTGATGGAACGTGTCCCAGAGGCTCTCATATTTTGAGAGCCTGGAGCCATGCTCTTGGTGGGAAAATGAAAAGGTCAGATTGAAGAAGAGATGGCATGATGGGAAATACTGTGCTCACCTTCAGGAAGTAAAATCTTGTGCAGTCATACTCTTTCTTTGTTCTGAAAGGCCAGGCAGCCTTTCTTTTTCAACTCCTGCTTGTCCTTAAAGCAAACTAAGAACACTAGCTCAACTTTGGATTCTATAGGAAAAATACACAAAAATATACCCCTCCATTATATTTTTATAGTATGTTTTGAGGATCCTTTATTCTTGAGTATAACATCCCTGTCTGTTCACTGACAAGTTTCTCTCTTCTATAAGAATGACATCATTGAATTTATGCATAATTTACTTTGGAATACCCTATATATTACATAGATCTTGGTACCTATCAGATGTTTAATATATATGTATACATACATATATATTCAGAATCCTTACTGAAATAATAAATAAATGGTTGTATTCACATGCATGTGTGCATTTGTGTGTGTGTATGTGTGTGTGTGTTTGTGTGTGTGTGTGTGTGTGTGTGTATAAAACCAATGGACTGGATTATTTCCTGAAGTAAGCTGAGTACCTTGAGGCTGTCATTTTCCAAGATGATCCCCAGTAATCTCCATCTCCTGGTATTCACATGCTTGTACTAGTTTTGGTCAACTAATAAAATATGCAAAAGTGATAACATTACATTTCTCAGAGTATATTTTAAGACACATTACATGATATTCTCTCCTCTCTCTCTCTCTTTCTCTCTCTCTCTCTTTCTCTCTCTCCTCACTCTCTCCAGTCCAATAGGGACACTAACACATTGCAGAACTGAGATGTTTTGTCAACAACTGCATGGGTAACCTTGTAGTTCAGGTGTTCTTCCTCCACATATGCCTTCAATGCTTGTATCCCAGCAGTGAAACAGTCCTCTTCCTGTTCTTGGATTTGAACCATAAGTATTTTGCTGTTATTAGTCTAGGCACCTAGTTGGCAGTTCCTATTTGAGGCCAAACACCTGGGCTTTTTCTCCAACACAAAGAACCTCTCAGTTGCTGTGAAGAGAGAGTAATGACCTTAGTTCCTGGAGTATTTGAGCTAATTAGCAGTATAATGAAGTATGGCAGGCCAAGTAATAAACGATTTGGACTCAATCTTCCAACAAATTATCTTATAGAAAGAAAGTGATGCCCATGAAATAAACATTAAACTATATGACACTGTTGCACCAGGCAAAGTTGCCTTACTTTCTAGCTCTTTTCAATCTCTTATATTTGAAAATTCCTGACTGTGTTGATTGAAACAAACTTCATTCAGTCTCCACAAAATTGGACCATGAAATAAAAAGGTATATATGATAGATACTACCTAAAAATTTAATTAATGCGCTTCGCAGAAATTCATGAGATCACTAATGGAATAATATTTTATATTTAAATACACTTTCATGAAAGGTTTGTATTTGGAATAATTGGGAAGCATACATTATAGATGTAACAAATATCATATATAGATTCATTTAGTAATTCTTTATGCTAACCTGCTTATCCATTTATTTATAGAATGCCTACTGCTTCCTTACTGTGAGTGATATGACCAGTTACCTCACACTCCCTGACAAAGTCAGTCTCTACACATTGAGAAGGAAGAATGAGGAAATTACCAAAAGTGTTGAAAGGGAGAAAGGTGTCTTCCCAGCAATAAAAGGAGGAGGAGGAGGAGGAGGAGGAGGAGGAGGAGGAGGAAGAAAATGAACAAAAAATTTACACACAAAGTTCAATGAACCTGGGAGACAAATATAGTTCCAGACTTCAAAATGCTTCCCAGGATAATGAAAAACAGCTGGTTGTCAGTACAGAAGCTACTTTGTGAAGCCTCATAGAGAAACTGGGAAAAATGTCAACAAAAGACCATCTCAACAACAAAAAAGTAGTCATCATTGCCTGAACTGAGAAAGTTACAACCCAAATGTACTTCCCAAAAGAAGGTCAAAACCCTCAGGTCAAAAAACATGAATCCCTTATTTGTGATATTATGTGGACACTGGATGGGTTGGGGTCATAAAACAACCTCTATGGGCAGCATCTGTGTCAAAGAAACCAGGGAAGAGGGTGACCCAGAGAAGTAGGTCAACTACATTGGCTGGATACTCAACATTCGGATGCTCAACATTCAAGGAATTTTGGACTATGGAAATCAACTCTATTAGAATAGTATCTAGGTTCTTCTTACTAAAACCTTTTAGAAATATCTTCTTTCCAAAGGAAACTAAGAGAAGAATAGTAGGATAAAGGTGTTACTAAGGGAGAAATATGTAAAAAGGGGGTAATTAAAGGGGAGGGAGGGCTATAAAAAGAGCTATGGGAATAAAGGGGAAAAATTCTCTAGATACACAAAAAAGAAAAAAAAAGCCTTAAGCACAGAAGGAACCCTACAAGGACTGAAGAAAACCCTTCCAGAAGCAATATGGTTGTTAAATGAAAATCTTAGTGCCAGAGGTAGGTTGACCCCTATGAGGTGTTGGCTTGAGGGGCCCTAGAGGTCACCAAAACAATAAAGGCCATTCACAATAATGTTGGTTGTACACCAGAAGTGGATGGAAAAACCCTATTGCTGAAGACAATACATGATGTGAGCATGGGAGAGGGAGAAATCAAGCTCGGACTAAGCTGGAAATTCCCTGCCACTGGATGGGTGACTTTCAGGGTATCAGAAAACGATATGCAGATGACTGGGGAGAATTGTCCCCTGTGATTCTGCTTAACAACAAAGCCTGAGTGTTGCACTATCAACATACCAAATGAGATGTTCCTGTTAGTGCAACAGTGGAGGGTCTAATGTATGTACAACCAGCAAATTTTTGATTGGATATAATGCCCATTCCTAGGGGTAGAACACACATCTTGTCCTGTAGACCAGGCCAACCCTGTGGCAGGGGAGAATATACGGCCCAGTGGAGAAGCCACTGCAATTGCTTTGTTAGATGGATCTGATACACCTGCTAAAATACCAACCAAACATTTGTGTTTATACCCATAGGTTAAGCTGTTATAGCAGCCACTGTTTAGATGTTCTTGCTTTTTGCTGTTTGTGTTTTTATAGCAGATGGAATCACACTGAAGTGGGCCAACAGCCTATGGAAAACAGATGATACAGAGACCTGAAAGTTCAGTGCCTTGCCACAATGGGAGGAAGATATCCCACATCTACCACCCCCTCCAAGGCTCAGGGACTTTTGTGGAAGAGGCTGGTGAAAAGAATGTAAGAGCCAGAGGAAGGGGTGGAGTGTTAACTGGAAGTGTCCTCCAACCACTATGCCAGCAAGCTATAGTCACACCTCCTTCCCATGCTCATCAAGGAGTCAAGGGGGGAATCAGTTACCCCTCCCACCCAATCAGTCGACCTTAGCTGCATGTGGGGGAAGGGCTAAGGATATATAAGCTGAGAATGCCATGAGGCACCTCTCTCACCATTTTGAGTGGTTGTAGGGAGGCTACAGGATCTATATTTGAGTATGGACTTTCCAGCACATCCGTAAATGGGTGAGGGCCTCTCCTGTAAATAAACCCCCATTCTATGCTCTATTAGCAAGCCCAATGAACTAGTTAGGATTTCAAAAAGAAAAAACAAAACAACAATGACAACAACAACAAAAAACCCCAAAGAACAGCTAATGGAAACCTTCATTAATATCAACCACCAAAGTTGACAGCATGTTGGCAAATCCTTTAATCTTTGATTTCTTTTTTTTTTTTTTATCTTTTTGAGACAGCATCTCTCTGTGGTCCCAGCTGTCCTGGAGTGTGCTGAGTGGACTGGGATGGCCCTGAACTCACAGAGATCTGCTGAACTCTGCCTCCCAAGTACTGGGATTGAGGGTGTGTGCCAACATGCCTGGCTTCGGTCTTTGATTTCTTATCCCTACTTTTCCACCCTTAAACTTCATCATATACATACACATACATACATACATCTATATAGTAACCTGCTTCAAGTTATTTCTGAAAAAATGTATTAAAATTGCCCCTTTTTGGAATAATACAAATATTTTAACACCAAAAAAAAAGAAATACCTTCTTTCCAAAATACAATTTATTTTTCAACAAATAATCAAAATGAACTAACACAAAATTAATACATAGATTCAAAAGGAAACAGAAGAAGAGAAGAAAGCCAACACTAGAATAAACACACACACACACACACACACACACACACACACACACAGACATGTGTGGGCGCACAGGTGCGCATGCACGCACCAACTACCCGTGTACCAAAAGGGTGAAAGAGATAAAACTACTGTGACCAAATACATTTGATGCAAATTTTTAAAATTCTAAAGAATGATTTTCTTTAAAAGAAAAACTATATAATCAAAATGAGATAAATCAAGAAATAAATTATATGTTTAACTTAAGGATATAGAATATAAGCCGGGCATGGTAGCATATGCCTTTAATCCTAGCACCCAGGAGGTAGAAGCAGGTGGATGTCTGTGAGATTCAGGCCAGCCCAGTCTACATAGTGAGTTCCAGGCAAACTGGGACAATAGAGAGACACTGTCTCAAGACAAAATATAACAAAACAAAAAGGATATGGAATATGAAATGACAAATTCCAGGAAGAAGTAAATGGAAGAACAGAACCATTACAGAAATCAAGATCATGCTAAAAGGTATATAATAAACCCAGAGGAAGTCACACTAAAGATATAGAAAGTAAAATGATAAAGAAAATACAAGCAGGAAGTAAAAAATTAACGCTTAGAAGGTATTAAATAGAAAATGTAATACCAACACAGCTGTCCAAGATTTCAGTTATTTAAGTCTTTAAAAATGAAAGGCAAATTATGAATAAAACAAATATCAAAATGTATAATTAAAAATGCTTCCTACCACATAAAAACCATGAACCTATAAAGGAAAGGTGGTGAAATATACTAGGGAACAGTTAACATAATGGAGTAGCCAAATACTTCAATATATTCCAGAGACGTTGGGAGTCTTCTCATAGAAGAAAAGATCCATTTGGCAAACAAGGTAAGAGATGACAAAAAACAGAAATGAAGTTGGGAAGGGAGCACCTTGTGGCATATAGAAGTTTCAGGAATGAAATGGAGGGTGAATAGATTTAGTATATTGTATACATTATGAAATTCTTAAAGAATAAGTAAAAATATTTTAAAAGATGAAGATGAGCCTGGCGTGGTGGCACATGCCTTTAATCCCAGCACTCGGGAGGCAGAGGCAGGTGGAACTGGATCTCTGTGAGTTCAAGATCAGCCTGGTATACATAGTGAGTTCCAGGAAAGCTGGGCTACAGGGAGACCCTGTCTCAAAAAGAACAGCAACAACAAAAAAGACGAAGATGAAGTAACTTATGAGAAAAGATTTAAAAAAAAAAAAGCTTTGTCCCTCTACTGTAGTCTTTTGTGCAAAGCCTAGAAACTAGAATGGCTTCATCAAGTCTTCAGTAAGTTGTGACTGTCACAGAATCGAGTGAGATGGCAGTTCTTTCTTTGGAGATGTCCCTTGCTGTACACTGTGAGTCATGAATTTGTGGAAAAATGACTCCAGAATTCCAGAGGAACAGCCTGAAAGAGGTCTTCATTTTTTTCCATAGGGAGTCTGATGATTTTGCTCACTACTCACAAGAATTTATGTGTTGCATTTGTAGAAAGTAAGAATGATCCTGCTAATCAATGATACTGTCAGTAACAATGTCCTATAAGCACAGGCATGTATGAATTTCTTTCAAGAAAAGCTGGTGTGATATTAATACCATTGAAATGAGCCAGCAGTCCACAAAAACCAGATGATGCAGAGACCCAAAAGTCCAGTGCTTTGCCACAATGGGAGGAAGATCATCCCACACCTACCACCCCCTCGAAGGCTCAGAGACTTTTGCAGAAGAGGTTGGATGAAAGATTGTAAGCCAGAGGAAGGGTGGAATACTAACTGGAAGTGTCCTCTGACCACTATGCTGGCTAGCTATAGTCATACCTCCTTCCCATGCTCCTTGAAAGGAGTCCAGAGCAGTCAGTTAACCCTCTCACCTAGTCAGTCAACCTTAGCTGTATGGGGGTAGGGGTTAAGGATATACAAGCCAAGAACACCATGAGGCACGTCTTTCACCATTTTGTGTAGCTGTCTGGGAGTCACAGGATCTATGTTTGAGTGTAGACTTTGCAGCACAGCTGTAAAGGTGGGGAGCACTCTTCTGTAAGTAAACCCACACCCCATGTTCTGTTAGTAATCCCAATAAACTTGTTAGGATTTTCAAAAGAAAAAAGAAGAGATTCAGACTCAAAATTGTGAGAGGGAAGGACTCAGAAATGATTACCAAAAGGAACAGGTTCCAGTAGGAATGGTGATTGAGCCCTGAACACTGAGGTGTTCTCAGGAGAAGGTGATTCACTTAGTAGTGATCACAACCGTGGACCTGAGAGCCTCCTTGTTTCTCTACAGGTGGGTGTTTGCACAAAGAGCAAAGGAACTTGTTTCCCAAAGGAGAAGCAGCTAATCCTCAGCTCTCACTTGCTGCTCAGGCTCTTGTTATTAAGAACAGGAGGTGTCAAACGCAACCTGTCATTTGGATTCATGTCAGTTTTATCATGTTATTCAGTGCTAATAGATTAGGATTCCAGAGCCTCTCTGTTGGCAGTATTCCTGAGAGGCAGGGAAGGCCAGACAAGCGTCTTTACATGCATGAAAAGAAGCTAATTCGTGTTTCTTCCTCCTGTCTCTTACTGAAGTCTAAGCTTTCTGGAGTGCGGCTCTGATGTGCACAGCACTGTGTGATTCCTTAGTAAGTAGCAATTAGTGGTGACGATGGATGCTAATACTTTCTCAAAATAACTCAGAAGGCCAGCCCAACATGGAGGAGGATGGAAACTCCCTCTTCACGAGATAAAATGTTCAGCACCCCCCCACACACATATAGGTTCCAAATAGTGCTCCTTCAGGAAAACAAAGAAGAAAGTTCTAAATATTTATTCTAGATATCCAAGTATGAATGAGGGGAATTTATACTTTCAGGTTTTGGTTAATTAAAAGTTAAAAATCAAAGGGCTTCCCGTGAGTTTAGCTCAGTGATAGAGAGGGTACTCAGCATGTACAAAGTCCCAGCATGTTCAGTCTCTAGCTTGCATAAACACCACACACACACACACACACACACACACACACACACACACACACAATGGGGGGGGATCCTTAGTTTTTAACTATTAGTCTATTAGCCGGAATTTTGTTCTGCTTCTCCCATCATGAAAGGCAGTATAGGAAAGTATTTTCACTGTGGTGTTTAGAATCAAGAGAGTCATAGTTTTGCTCCTTACAAGAGGAAGTAGCTGCTGAGTTCTAATTCACAGCTGCACAGTGCCTGTCGGATATTCAGTACTCATTATACTTGTTGTTTTTTAAAGCGTATTAGTTACTTTTCTAGCTGCTGTGACAACCTAAAGGAAAGATGTTTTGGCTCATGATTTCAGAGGGGTCAGTCCTTCCTGATGGGGGAAGTGGTGGAGCAGAGCTGTTCACAGCAGAGCAGGACAGGGACAGAGGAAGGAGAATGCCAGTGCTCAGCTGAATTTATTCACTTTCCACTTTTAGTTCATCTGGCACCCAGCTCATGGGATGGGGCCAACCATATTCACTCTGGGTGGGTCACCCACCTCAGTTAATCTCCTATGGAAATCCCTCACAGGCACACCCAAAGGAGCGGCTTAAAGGTCTCTTAGGAAAGTCTAACTCCAATTAAGTTGACTATGAAGATTAATCATCATGGTCAGCCATGTAGTAACTGTCAATAACCAATCAAAGAGTTGCCAAACAATTCCCAACTCTGTGGGAAACTGGCAAATTATTTCTCAATATGATGATTTCAGTGCCAAAGTCCAGAACCCAAGCTAGATCACCTTAAAAGAAAGAGGAGTCAAAAAGACATCGGCTATCACCAATGTCATGTTATAGTCACTACCTGGTGCTTAAGGTGGCCATAGGGCACAGTTGTGATTGTGGTGGTGAGTGGAATATAGATCACAATCTGATGTCACTTTAAAACTTAAAACATGCTGTAAGTCAATTAACCCAGTAGATAATTGAATTATTTTTTCTCTGTATACAGTCAGTTTGGGTCCCTCTCTTTATAAGAAGGCTGGCCCTCCCTTAGGAAAGAGAAAACAAACTTGAATCAGTGCCAATCCCACTACTTGGGAAAAGGGCAATAAATTCTTTAACATTTTGGTTGTTAGCCTTAGGCTTTAACAACGCATCCCTCCAGCCCAACATATTCTTTTAAATAGGCTCACTGATGAGACGAGGGGACCAAGTTGTAGGGGAGTAGTTGCCTTTCTGTTTTGTGAGACGTACAAGTGAAGACTCAGCACAGTGGATCTCACTGTCTTAAATCCCATGGTCCAGCTTTGCCCAGTTCTTCCTAGGCCAAGTAAGCAAGTATGGATGCTTCTCGTTGCAAACACTTCAGAGTGGTTCCTTTGCTATTATCCCACAGCCTCCTTTTGTCTTGATCTTTCATCACTCTTTCTGCTGAGAGAAGAGATAATGTCTGTTTTCAGAACTGTTCATGAAATACTGGCCTTGGCAAAGCAGCTTCCCTGGGGAACCTGGTAATTAAGACAGTTGCTTAATTAGTATGGTGATGCCTGTGTCTGCATCGAACTCTAAGCGCTATAATTACATTGTGACTCTCAGATGAGGGCCCTGAGTGCTTAAGGTCAGCTTTCTAGATATTAGCTTATATCATGGGGATGAGTGAGCTGCTGAGTGTTCCTAACACGTTTTAAACCCCTTGGGTGATTTGGAATAATGGTGGGTTTTGGAGTTATGTGATCTGGCTTTAACTAATCTGTCTGCCACTCATGGGATGTGGGACACAATAGTCTTCAACTCTGAGGCTTGCTTCTCCTTTTGGTTAAATAAAAATGATTATGTGTATATCATTATGAAAATTAAATGAAATTATGTTAAAATATTCTAAGAGAATATTAAATCACATTTGTAAAATTTCTCATCTGTGTAGTTAATTATAAACACTTATGTTGGCTGGCCAGATTCAACATCAACAAATAATACTGACAACAAATTTCTAATGTAGATAGGTCCCAATTTACTTGTGACCAAGGCCCTGGATAGCATATGGACTAAATATTGTTTGTTGTGTGTCTGAAGCTCAATTCTACCTGAATGCTGTATACATTATTTTTCTGGCAACTCTACATTTGAGGAGTTTTAAATCTTCAACTCAAAAAGATTTTCACAAAGTAACTAGATGAAAACAAGGAGAGCTCTTCTATAATTCTCAGAACAAACTTTTGGGTTCTATTCACAGCATGCTGGCAGAATGTAAGCCTTAGATTTTTCCAGCTGTTCATACTCAAAACAGGAAAAGCTGTTAAATACAAACAGTGTCCTAAAAGGCAGGAACCAGGAGGGCAATATTATACCATTCAAAACACAGCTTTTTTAAAAAGGCCCTTTAGAAATTCCTCAAATCTGAGAAAAGTACCTCAAACTTGTTTAAACTTGTCAAGAGCAGTTGGTAGTTGCTCTTCCTGTGCCTGGGGCAGAAATAGTACTTCAGCCAAAACCCTCCTGGCCCCCCAAAGGCTAGACTTGTACCACATATGAGAGTCCCCCACATATGAGGGGACTTTCTCTTCTCCAACACTTGGTGAAATGTCCTCAAAGTCAAACTGCTTCCTGGGTCAGACTTAAAGCAGAGTCCCTTGCTTCTCTAAATGAGTAGAAGACCTGGCATGCTCTGTACTACGTGGGATAAGAGAAGGAAATACACAATGTGGGTACTAAGAATCGCCTCGTGGGAGCTGTGGGCATGGAAAGAAAAAACACATTCTCTAGCAAGCCTTTAGCGCAGTACCTAACTCCTAAATACCAGTTCTGGTGAAGAGTGAAAGGCAGTTGAAAATAGGAAGGGCCTGGAGCCAGGGCTAACAGAACACTGGAACATTCCTGGGCACCTGTTATGGAGAAAGTTCTGTCGAAGAACAGAGGGGCAGACTTTCTTCTACCACACAAAATTTTATGACCTAGAAACATGGAAAATCATTAAGTACAAATGCTTGTGTGCAAGGTGGAAATAGTGCAGATGTACAGAAGCAAAAGCTTTACTCTGACACTAGCCTCAAAAAGACTACTGTCCAAGTTGGCTCTAAACAAATAGAAGAAAGGAAAAGGTCAGTTATGCTCTATGAAGTCAGTTAAGAGCACAATTTATAGCAAACGTGTTTTGAGAAAATATTCATAATGTCTTACACATTAAGAAGTCTCAAAAACGATGGTGGGACTAGGTCAGGAAGATACCTGACATGTACACCAAAAAATATTTTGAGAGACTGCATTCATTTAATTTATTATAGTGTGGTGTTATCATTGCTCTGCTTTAGTATTAGTAATTCTCAATCTTTTACTATTTGTATTAATAATTTAAATTTTCTGCCAAGCACACGTAAGAAAAAAACATGTATAGGTCTTGAGTGTCTCTCCTTCGCTGAGGGAAGGTAAGCCTAATCCGAATGCTGTGACCTTATACCCAGATCTGAAGATCATTGTCTTTGCAAGGGAGTGAAGTCTCCAGATCAGTTTTTGGCTTGCTGATTTGCTGATTAAGAAACTCAGTGTACCAAGCATGATAGTACACACTTATAACCCAGGCACTTAGAAGACTGAGGCAGGAGGATCATAAATTTGAGGTCAGTCTAAGCTACACAGTAGGCTACACTGAGTCACACAGGTGACCCAGATCCTCCCTCCCTCATAAAATGAAATTCAGTGTTACCAGTTTACTCTGTTATTTGGTTTAGAACTTGTTGACCGTAATCAATTCTCAGTGGTCATGAATAAGTTAGAAGATCCACATTGACTTATGTTGGAGGATGTATCAATTAAGATAAATGCCCTGAATCATTTACCAAAACCCTTCTCTAGTGTTAAGGTCAATCCAGGAGATACAGTAACAGATCAGAGATGTGTGTTTTATATCAAGTACCAGACTGAAATAAAAGAACTAGAAGAAAGCAGTTATGACTTTTTGTAACTATCCCATGGTTAAAATTATTGAATAGTATATCATGATAATTAGTTCTGAATAAAAGAGTAATTTCCCCTAAATCAGAGACCCTCTTCTCTTGGCCAGGGTTATCATAGCTGTGGTAATGACTATACTCCATTTTAAAGGCTATCTTCCCTTGCAGTATTTTACAGCAAAATCACCATTGCTTTGTTTGTTTGTTTGTTTGTTTTCCTGTGCAACTACCTTCTGCGGGATTGTTAACTGTCCTATACTCTCCCCTGAAAACCTCAGTGATACCATTGGGTGTCATTGTGATAGAAACTTTGTTCCACTCACACTTTCTAGAAATGTCATGTTCACTTGGATCAGAAGAGACACACACTCTAATGTATGAGACACAACATGGGCAGGTTGAGTGACTGGAATAGAAATTGCTCCTTCCACCTTCCCAATCCCACGTTTTCAAGTAGGTGAAAGAAGCCACTCCCCCATACCAGAGCTGCCAGCTGATGGATGGCATAAGAATTACTTGCAAGAAGAGTATTAGCCTTTTCAACATATTGAAATACTCATCACTGAAACCTGGAGAATCCAAAGTCCTCTAGAAAGACTTTCAAATATAATAGGGCAAAACCCCCCAAATTTGTGATGCCTTTTAAGTTCCAAACAATTAAAAAAGTATATATCTGGATTTGTTGATTCTTTGTATTGTTTTCTTGTTTCTATTTCATTAATTTCTGCTCTGATTTTTGTTATTTCTTCTTGTCTGCTTGGTTTGGGTTTTGTTTGTTGTTGCTTTTAAAGTGTCTTGAGCTGTCTTTGAGAAGATAAACAAGATTGATAGACTACTAGCTCAGTTAACCAAAAGAAAGAAAAAGCACCTCCAAAGCAACAAAATCAGAGATGAAAGGGGAAACATTACAACAGACACCAAAGAGATCCAGAGAATTATAAGGGACTATTTGAAGACCTATATGCTACTAAATTTGAAAACCTAAAAGAAATGGACAGGTACTTAAAGCATGGGAACCTCTAAAACTAAACCAAGAAAAGATTAACAGCTTAAACAGACCCATAACACATAAGGATATTGAAACAATAAGACAAAAAACTCATGACTAAAAAAAGCCCAGGACCAGATGGATTTACAGCAGAATTCTACCAGATATTTAAAGAAGATCTACATCCAATACTACTTAAGTTATTCAAAAAGATAGAAATGGAAGGAGAACTTCCAAATTCCTTCTATGAAGCCAGCATCACTCTAATACCAAAGACAGGTAAAGATACAACCAAAAAAGAAAACAATAGACCCACATCCTTAATGAACATAGATGCACAAATTCTCAACAAAATACTTGCAAACTGCATACAGACACATATGAAAAAGATCATCCATCATAATCAAGTTGCCTTTATTCCAGAGATTCAGGGATGGTTCAGTATACCTATGTCAATCAACGTCATAAATCGTATAAATGGGCTCAAAGACAAGAACCACATGGTCATC
>NW_008355272.1:5357035-5375763 GCF_000622305.1 Nannospalax galili
AGTTCTAGAGAGAATTGGACTGGATGGAACATACCTCAACATAATTAAATCCATATATAACAAACCCATAGCCAACACCATTCTAAATGGAGAAAAACTAGAAGCATTCCCATTGAAATCAGGAACCAGACAAGGCTGTCCACTGTCTCCACTCCTCTTTAACATGGTGCTTGAAACTCTTGCAAGAGCAATAAGACCAGAGAAAGAAATTAAAGGAGTAATAACTGGAAAAGAAGAAGTCAAAATATCCTTTTTTGTAGATATGATATTACATCTATGAGATGCCAAAAATTCCACCAGAAAACTCCTAGAAATTATTAACACATCGAGTAAAGTGGCAGGTTACAAAATTAATCTACAAAAGTCTGTAGCCTTTCTATATACCAATAACAAGCAATCAGAGAAAGAGTACATGGAAACACTCCTGTTCACAATAGTTGCAAACAAGCAAACAAACAAACAAGCAAAAAAACCAAAATATATCAGAATAAACGTGACCAAAGTCGTTAAAGACCTCTACAATGAAAATTTAAAATCCTCAAAGAAAAAGATTGAGGAAGACATCAGAAGATGGAAGGACCTTGCATTTGCGTTAGGGTTAGGGTTAGGGTTAGTGTTAGGGTGAGAGTTAAGGACATATATAGATTCAATGCAATGCCAATCAAAATCCCCATGACATTTTTTCACAGAATTGGAAAAAACACCCTAAGATTCATATGGAAGCACAAAAGACCTTGGATAGCCAAAGGAACCCTGAGCACTAAGAGCAATGCTGGGGGGATTACTATGCCAGATATTAAACTGTATTATAGAGCTATAGTTATAAAAGCAACATGGTACTGGCACAAAAAATAGACCCATAGATCAATGGAAAAAATTGAAGACCAAAATATGAGTTAATTCAATTTCAGCCACCTGATATTTGACAAAGGGGCCAACAACATTCACTGGAGGAAAGGCAGCATCTTCAACAAATGGTGCTGGCAAAACTGGATCTCCACCTGTAGAAGGATAGAAGAATGAAATTGGACCCTTATCTTTTACCCTGCACAAAAGTCAACTCCAAACGGAACAAATACCTCAATATGAAACCTGAAACTCTGAAACTGTTAGAAGAAAACATTGGCAATAACCTACAAGATATAGGTGTAGAAAAGGATTTTTCTAAACCAGACATCAACTGCCCAGGAAACAAGGTCAAGAATCAACAGATGAGACCTCATTAAGCTAAAAACCTTCTGTACATCAGAAGAAGCAACCAAGGAAGTAAAGAAAAACCCCACAGAATGGGAGAAAATCTTCACCAATGACACATCTGACAAAAGTTTAACACCATAATGTATAACTAACTCAAAAAAACCAAGTATCAACAAAGGAAGTAACCCAACTAAAAGATGGGCTAAGGAACTGAATAGAGAGTTCTCAAAAGAAGAAATAAAGATGGCTAAGAAGCATCTTAAAAGGTGTTCAACATCACTAGTAATTAAGGAAATGCAAATTAAAACCACTTTCAGATTTCATCTTACCCCAGTCAGACTGGCTAAGATCAAGAGAACAAATGATACCAAGTGTTGGAGAGGATTTGGGGAAAGGGGACTGCTCATCCACTGCTGGTGGGACTGCAAGTTTGTTCAACCTCTATGGAAATCAGTATGAATAACTCTTAAAAAACTACAAATGAACCTACCATTTGACCCAGTTATACCACTCCTTGGCATAGACTCAAAGAACTCATCCTATTGCAAAGGCACTTGCACATCCATGTTTGTTGTGGCTCTTTTCACAATAGCTAAGAGATGGAAGCAACCTAAGTGTCCCTCGACTGATGAGTGGATAATGAAAATGTGATTCATTTATACAATGGAGTTTTACTCAGCAGTAAAGAAAGGTGAAATCATGAAATTTTCAGGTGAATGGATGGACCTAGAAACTGTTATACTAAGTAGTAACACAGACTCAGAAAAAACAAACAAACAAACAAAAATCGACCTATGTTCTCCTTCATATATGGATCCTAGTACCAAATCCTTATAAGTGAGTATGTATCCAGACATAACTACAGGAACCAAGATAGTGAAGAGAAACCAGGGAGGTAAAGGAAAAGAAAGAATCTGAAAGAGAAGAACAGTAGAAAACAGGTGTTAACAAGGGAGGTATGGATAAAAAGGGGGTTATTTTATGGGGAGCAGGGAGGGAAGGTTATGCAAGGAACCTAGGGGATAAAAGGATAGAAGGAGCTCAAGAGAGGTGGGGCCATAGGAGAAGGGTGTTATTAAGGGAGAAATGGGAAAAATGGGAACACCTTCATTGGGGAAACTATGGTGGAAGGGTTAGACAATGTGAGAGATAAATAATGCCTAGCTAGTTTTAGAAAACCAGAGGGAACCATATTTGGCCAACAACCTACTGACAAATTATACATACAACCAGATCAAATAATGTAATATTTATCTAGGCAAGGTTTATCTGAGAGCATTTGGTCTTTGCCCAAGCTCTATCTACATGGTACATGGTAATTAAAAGTACAGACTGGTGGAAGTAAGCTTCTTGGATGTTTAACAGCCATACTTCGATGCCTATACTAATTTGGTCAGAGGGACATAAAGGACAGTTTTTGCTCCTTGCTCTCCTAGGTTGACTAATTTCCAGGGGACTATGAGCATCTCTCAAGAGGTCCTGTAACTGTGGTGAATCACCTTTCCTCTTGATCAAGGAGGCCATGGAGACCTCATCAGATGGACCTGAACCAGTGTCCAGTCTACAAAGAAGAGGGTCAACACAGAGAAAACATTTCCTCCATGCTTCCAAGAGAAGCCATCCATAGTTGACCAGGACCTTTGACTTATCTTCACATAGACAGAACTGGTAAAAGAAAGGAGCCAGGGGCTCCTCCCAAGCCCATGTGGCCCCCAAGGAACAGATCCTTAAACAAACTTAAGAGGAAAAATCAATTGCTCTATCTGGGCCAACTGTAGGGTCTTAAATACCCAAAAGGAAAGTATAACCAAAGATTAATGGGGTCAACAAAATTTTCAAGAGTCCGTATGTATAGCTAAAGGTTACCTAACAAGAAACAATGCCAGACAGGAAATACCTTCCTTTTAGTTATTTGCCAAGGTGGCCCAAAAGACTCCTAGGCAGTAACCCAGCATGGAACTGGGAAAATGAACAATGGACCCCAATCTTATCTAAAGGAATATTGACAACTGATTGCTGCTAGATGAGGAAAAGCTGGTCTTCCTAAAACAAGGATCTCTAGATAGGTTGACTAGATTCAGCAGACGGACAAGCACTGAGGAATGGCTGTGGGTGACAACAACACAGTGGACAGTAATAAGGATGACAGAGTATATGGGCTCCAGTGTGTGGGAGGGGGGAGGCTATGGGAGGATGCCATTTGCGAAGTGGGTATGTAGATGAATAAGATTGTGTGGGATGTTCTGTATGATATACACAAAAAAAAAAAACAAATTTTTAAAAAAGACATATTTGAGGAGGAAGCATAAAAATTTACTTCACATTAAATATTAGAAAGGATAAACATTACCAGTGAATTCTACCTGATGACTTTATATCCATACTCAGGTACTAAGGATCTGAGTGTAACCGACTGTGACTAGTAACAATCAGATACATAGAGATTAAAGACACATGTGCAAACATCTAAGCGTTAGTAGCATTAAAAATGTAGGAAACCACATATTTTAAAATGAAATGGAGACCTTCTTTAAAGGGTAAAAACTCATTCAATTGTATGTCTTACAGGGTTTATATTGAGTTCAATATTGTATAACTGCAGTTCAACTGTGAACCTAAAAATTTACAGCCACTTTTGAAAGAGATGTATCCTTTTTCTGTAATGTGTTACTGAATATGTTAAAGGTGTAATGAAATGCTTCTTCTAATCATGTGGCTATTAAATTTTTAAAAAATTTTAAAAATGTGCATATCTGAGAGGAATTTTGGATCATGAACTGAAGAGTCAGGATTATTAATATGAATCTTGATGGATTAGCACTGATTTTCAGACCTGTGGCTCTATAAATCCAGCATGAAAGAAGCTCATTGTGGAAGATCTGGGGTGTGTGTGGCCCAGGGAAGGGCACTGCTAACTCTGAGAGATGAATGAAGGACTCTGTGTTCCTCTTCTTCCACTTCCTTTGCATGGCTGATATGAAAACTGCCTTTATGCAAAACCCCTTCTACTCCTGTCCTCTTCTGATTCTTGAATCCTGAAGAAATAAATAAAACCTGTATTTCAATAACTGTATTCAACATCAAAGAAATATGGTCTTAAAATCTTCTAATGTTGTGAATTACATCCTTGTAGCCTTTTGGGGAAAGCATCGTTCTTAACCCCAGCCATATCATCCTTAACAATAATATCTTCTCTGCCTGTCTTACTGTGTTTAGTGTAAATTCGACTGAATTGGGGTGTATTTAATCTTATTTCCATAGATTTTGTTATGTCAGGAGGGATGATCATTACTGGATTATATATTTTTCTTCATTGGAAAGAGATCTATTCTGACTCATCCTCTCAGTAGTTAATTCTTTCATATACTTGTTAACTAACACTTATGTATGTGACAAGCATTTTGATAGGTGCTAGGCTCTTTTTTGAATTTTTCCATCCCTAGGAGCTTCAGTTGAGTGGCCTTTTCACTCTCATTATGTGTTAATTGCTCACAAACTTGTATTTCAACCCAATACTCCCACTATAATTGTAATTAATCACTAAGTGCTCTTAATTTTACTTTCTAAATGTTTTTGACTCTATAGCCAATGTATATTACTACTACCATATTGACACAATCCATCATAATTTGTCTTTTGTTTCATTGTAACAGATCCCTAAAGATTTGGCTTTTCCTCCATTTTCCCCATTCATTCCACTGTCTTTACAATAATTTGAGAGACTTTCCAGTTTGAGTCTTGGAGGATGATCCTGGAAAGATAGGCTAGAGCTCACCATGAAGGACCATGAGAATGAGAGCCAGCCATCTCCCAAGGTGTTTGGCAGTTTGCAGGTTCTCAAATGCTTAGTTGTTGTTGGTTTATTCACAGGATATGAAAGCACTTGGAAACCATGGGCTTTGTAACATTCACCTTAGTACAATACACTTCAGCTTGAAAGCAATGGCCTTCTCTGTAGTGATGTGTTTCCCTCTTCCTCCTGATTTAAGGCTGTAAGCCATCATCATATTTATATATTCTTACCTAAGGTGCACTGAAATGGCAGGATCCTCATGTGGATCGAAATGTCAACTTACAAATTCTTCGAAATTTTTATCCCAACAGAAATTGGATTAATTTTAAAAAGCAGAAGTGTTGAAGTGTTTGGAAAATAGCAATCTGACTAAGAGAAATCAGATTTAAAGTTCATCCTTGTAAACTTTACATGGAAAAACTCCAGTAAAACTCCGGTTGTGGCTGAAGCATTTAGACTGTCAGTTGACACTGGATCTGAACCCTGCAAAGTTGTGGACTCAGAGATACCTGACAAGACTCTCTGAAGGTATTGTTTCCTCTCTGTTAAATCTGTTCTTTGTGGTAGATAATTCACACATTGTATTTACTGTAGCTTCATGGAGAGTCTTGTGTTCTTAGATGAATTGAGATAAAAAATACAATCATGAGTCAAAACTTTGACTGGAATTTGTGTGTCTTACATAATTGTTTTTCTACTTCTGAAATAAAAGTTACTATATCCAGGATAAATTTTCTGTGTGGATTGATCTAGGGAGAGAGTCCATATGCCTTAGAGATAATAGCACAATGTCAAAATTCACTATAATCTTAAAGCGTGAATTTAAGACAATTTTATTTTCTCAGGACCCATTAAGTCTCTTAAAAAATAATTTCATATAGGTGTCTATATTAAACTTCTGCTTCCCAGCTTCAGGGAACATTATGGAAGAGGGACAGAAAGATTGTAAGAGCCAGAAACAGTGGTGGTCACAGGGAAACAGAGTTTTCCAGAGAGCTGGTGACTAATTCATATGAACTTACAGCAACAGTGACAGAATACACAAGTCCGATGCGTGCTCAAGTCAAACAAAGTCCTAGTATGGAAGTGCAGAAGCCCGAGGAACTATCATTGGCGACCAATGGCTGCCGGGAGGGAGAGAGTCAGTCTCCTTAAGGGTGGGACTCTTGGTGTGTTGACCAGGCTCCAGTGTATAGACCAACACCATAGGCATTTGAAGACACAAAGTTGACTCTATAGGCTTTAATACACACACACACACACACACACACACACACACACACACTAGAGTACATGAAACTGGGGAGGGAGTGGTGGGGGAGGCAAGTTCTCAAAAACACAATGAAAAATACTCCCCCAAAAGAAAAAAAAAAAAAAAAAAACTGCAGGAGTGGCTGAGGCGGGCGAGAAGGCCCAGCCCTAGCTGAGGATCTACTGGCAATTGATAGCTGCTGGGAGAAGAAGAATCAGTTTTCCTCAGGGGTTTGAAGTGGTTGCCCAGACTCCAGCTTTGACCCCACAGCATTTTAAAAAAAGAAAAATAATTATAGAGGACATGAAGTGGGGGGTTATTGAGGTGGAAGTAGAGATGAGGGTCTGAATGTGATCAAAATACATTGCATGAAATTCTCAAAGAATCAATAAAATTTTAAGAGAAAATCATTTCATATTTATTTGGGATCATATCTTTTCAAGGATCATTTATTGTGGAGTATTCATGGACAGAAGGTGGGGACAGGGCTTAATCAGGAAAGAGCTTGTTGTACAAACATGAGGATCTGAGTTCAAACTCAGCTCCCATGTGAAAAAAAGCAAGAAGTATTGGTGCAGGCTTGTAATCCCAGCACTGGGGAGGCAAAGACAGGAGAATCCCTGACTCTCATGGATTAGCCACTCTACTTGAATTGGGCAGACTCCAGTCTCTATGAAGCCCTGACTCCAAAATAAAACAGACAAACAACAACCAACCAAACGAATAAACTGCAAATAAGTCACCAAAATGGATGGTGCCTGAGGAGGAACGACATTTTCACAAGCATGAGTGCATAAATGCATGCACACATGCACACACAGACACACACACTCATTCCCTCCACACTAACACACACACACTGATACACTCATTAACACACACACTCAGATACATATACACAAACACACATTCACATACAAATACACATACACACATTCACACACATACACTCCCTCCAACAATACACACACACTCACACATACACACACACACATAAATACATGAGTACACAAAGACATTAGTGAAGATTCCTCATAAATCCTAAAGAACAGAAAGAAGCATGTATTTGGATTTCATTTCATTTATTTGTTCATTGACCTGAGCTGAGTTTCTTCAAACTCTGGGTCTCATTTTTTTTTAACTACATAAACCTTTATTCATATTAAACTCTAGCCTCAGTTCTTATGGCCACAAATGGAATAATACGTAGTTACTAAAAGAAAGGCATTAGGGCCATTGTAGGGCATTTTATTCCATTGGACTCTTGTGTCATCAGAGTTCCGGGTACCTCGTCCTCACCATGAAGCAGAACCAAATCTCAGTTCCCAGCTGGCAGTTGCCATTGTAGCTGCCCTGAGGCAGCCCTGTCCTCCAGCCCCTAGCTCCTTCCCTCTTTTAGTCCCTCCCTCCCTTCGTTCCTTCATTCCTTCCTTCCTTCCTCCTTCCTTCCTTCCTTCTGTCCTTCCTTCTGTCCTTCCTTCTGTCCTTCCTTCCTTCTTTCCTTCCTTCTGTCCTTCCTTCCTTCCTTCCTTCCTTCCTTCCTTCCTTCCTTCCTTTCCTCCTTCTCTCCTTCCTATCTTTCCTCCTTTCCTTTCTTTTCTTTCCTTCTTCCTTCCTCTCTTCCTTCCCTCCCTCCCTTCCTTCCTTCCTTCCTCTTTCTTTTTTGTAAACTTTTACAAAAACTTTATTGAGACTTTCATACATGCATATAAGGTGTTTTGATCAAATCCGTGCCCACTCCCTCCCCTCTAACTCCTCCCATATCTCCTCATTACTTTTTTACTTTTTCTTTTCTTTTTTTTCTTCTTTCATTTATTTATTTTTATGGGGCTTTTGGGTACTCTAACATTCCCCCCTCTGAAGAGGTAACCCTAAAATCTTTTAAGGATTAGATACAAGCTCCCAAATACTTTTGACCTTTCTGGCCTTTGGAATGGAGTATGTTGCTAACAGGCCCAAGGGCATTTTTGACTTTTAGCCCAGAAACTGGCTACTTTTCTTTGGGGTCTTTTTACCCTAACTGCCTAGCCAATTCCTACCTCCTATTCTTATCACACCATCCTCTGAAGGGGTTACCCAAATTGCCAATAGGGAATAGGGGCACAGACTGCTCTGGTTTCTTCCATGCTGAACAGGGGGGACTCAGGGTGAGGCAATTGGAGTACCCCTTCAGTGGGTCTAGCTAAACTACTCCCATATTGCATAATAGGAAAAGAAAGTCCTTGAATTGTGAATAGGAGATGTGAAGAAGTAAAGGCAAGAGTAATTAGCATTACAAGTTTCAGACAGGAAACTGGAAAAAAGTCAGAATAGGGAAATTTTCACATGTTCATATGAGGATCCATTGAAATTTCTTGACAAGGGCTTCCAAAAGCATCCCTCTGTTCGGTTCTTCTTCATTTTTCTTTTGTAATCCAAGTCTGGACTCTAGAGTGATGGATTCAGGATTTGCTTTCAGGTCTTTTGATAGCTGTTGGAGTGGTTAGAATCAGTGTCAGTTCCCTCTCAAAGGCTTCTAGATGGGGGGAGAAAACAAATTTATCCATCATTTTAGAACAATAGCTGGTTGTCTCCCTTAGCTACAGGTGGGTACTACAGTATTGGAGACCAAGATTTGAAGTCTTACATCTGGGCAGCACTTTTTGGTTAGGAACAAAATTATCAATGATAAATAATGTCTAAATAACTTTTTATATAGACTTAAGCCTAATGTCTTGGAAGTGTAATCCCTTGAACACTTAAAGAAGTATACTGATGACATTACTCTTTGGTTATACTTTCCTTTTGGGTTTTTAAGACCATACATTTGTCCCAAATAAATCAGTTTATTTTTACACTTAAGGTCATTTGAGGATCTGTTCCCCAGGGGTCACATGCACTTGGGAGTAGCTCCTGGCTCCTTTCTTTTACCAGTTCCATCTATGTGAAGATAAGTCAAAGGTCCTGTTCGACCATGTCTGGGTTCACTTGGAAGCATGAATGAAATGCTTCCTTTTAGTTGACCCTGATCTTTGTAGACTGGGCATTGGTTCAAGTCCATCTTGTGGGGTCTCCATATTCTACCTGAACAAGAGGACAGGTGACTCACCACATTTACAGGACATTTTGAGAGATGTTCCATAGTCCCCTGGAACTTGGTCAACCTTGGAAGGCAAGGGGCAAAAACTGTCCTTTAAGTCCCTCTGACCAGATTAGTGTAGGCCTTAAAGGATGGCTGTTAAACATCCAGTAAGGTTAGTTCCACCAGTCTGACACTTTTAATTATCGTGTGTTATGTAGATATGGCTTAGGTAAAGAACCAATTATTTCATCTGTAAATTGGAGATTATTATAATATCTGTATCAATTTGAGTATTTAGTAAAACACTGGGCATACAATGAGCTTTTGGGAAAATTACCTAAGATTATTTTTTATTGTCAATCATTTTCCTTTCTTATGACACTTCTAAGGTTTGTGGTAATGCTATTGCTTACATGAAGAAATGAGGCTTAAGTAGGAAATGTGCCCGACAGACGTACCATCCGCTCCTTGTTAATATAGTGCTATATCTTGATTACTCTCTGGCTTCTTTTATTTTGCTGTTTTCCTTTATTATAACATATATTTTATAGAAAGTCTGTGAGATTCAGAGTACAAATAAAAATATAAAAAATTAGCAATCATTTCACTTAATGATAACTGTTAAAATTTATTATTATATGTAAAACATATTCTATACATTAAACATTCTGTCATGAAAATGATGTTGTTTTGTTGATGTTTACTTTTACTCAAGTTTAGTTTTCCAACTTCCATTCCCACAGCATCAATAAGTAAGCCAGAGGATGTGTGTTGGAGCTTCTGCTCCATTGCAACAAATTCCACTTCCATTCATATTTCATTGACCAACACAGGTCATATGGCTGTGCCTGAACTCAGCAGGTGTGAAACACGAGTAACCCTTCCAACGGAAGAGGTTTAGTATTAAAATTTTGTTTTAAAATTAATAAAAGGAATATAATCTGTAAGTTCCAGGTACCTGACATGCACCTTTTGATCTAGCAATTTTTTGGCCTGAATTATTATTATAACTGGAAAGCAATAGTTTACTTTGTCTGACAGGAACAGCGGGATCCTTTGCTTTCTCATTTCATGGATGACTGGCAGCACAGATCTCCGCTATAGAGTGCTCACTATCTCACAGGACATCATACTTCCATGTTAAATGGATGAAATCATGCTGCTAATGTGAAGGAAGTTGGAAATAGCAGGAGTATCAGGTAACCAGCTGAGATACACAGTTTTTCATTGGAAGCAAGATAGAAAAAAAGGAAAGTGAAGAAACCCATATCCAGTGCTTCTAAAACGTCTATGTACCTGAGACTTGTGGCATTTGGGGAGAAATTAGGGAGGATCAATGGGGACATCTCACATTCCCCACTGCGAAGAAGGCATGACCAGACGTTGCTATCTCTGGATTTCCTTGGCAGGATATTACTTTGGTGTGATGGGTGAAATAATGTGTCAATGAACATAAAAAATTGATGGAATGTATTGTAGTCAAAGCTTCTAAAGGTAGTTCAGGGTTCTAGTGTAGCTGATATGCTAACTGAGATGAGTAAATGGAACCATCACCAGGATCTCAATGGTGGCACAGATGCTCCATGAAGCCAAAATAAAGCTTAGTGTCTTAGTTAATTTTTTGTCACTGTGACAAAATATGTGACAGAGGCAAATTAAGGGAGGAAGGATTTATTTTGAAACAGGGTTTCAGAAGATATGGTCTAACATGTAAGAGGAGGTATGCTGGAGTTTCTCAGCCTGACTGGTGGTGTCTTGTGACTTGCCACTTCTCACATCTTGGTGGATTAGGAAGCAGAGAAAGGGACCAGAAGCAGTGCTGGGCATAACTCTCAATAGCCCAATGACCCTTCCAGTAACTGGCCCTACAACCTCCCAACACAGCTCCAGCAGCTGTGAACCAAATATTCAATCACTTGAGCTCCTTTCAAAGTCAAACCATAACTGTTATGTAGTCACAGCAAAAACATTTAGTGCTTATGAACAAATCCCTACCATCACTGAGTAGGTAACTACCCTTTGTGACACAGCTTTTGCCTTATTTCTGAGGTCTGCTGGATTCTAAATTCTTGAGTATGATCTAAGTATGATCTAAGTATGATCTAAGAAGTCATTGTTATCTGATTTGACCATTTGGAGACCATCTTTTAATTACTATGAACAGTATGAAGTTATTGAAACTTCCACCTCACATGAGGAGAATAACCAATGATGAAGCTCTCTTATGAATTAAACTTTGCATTGCTATACTTGGCAAAGGGACTCCACCCACATTCAGATGATAGATGAATACTATCAAGTGAGCATAGACCATATGCAGGCCAGGATCAGTGACAGAAATAAGAACTATAGTCTACTCAAATTTTCTCTCTTGATTTTTATGCATCGTGATAAATATTTTAACTAGCATATCTCCTTTTTCACTTTGTATTTCTACTACTGCTTTATATTGGTAATATTTACAATAAAGTTAGCATTATTCCAGTGTTTCATAATACTTAAAGAACAATAGAGGAAAAGAAGAGGAAATATTTAGACCAGACAGTTCAGACTTCTACAAAATTTTAAAATTTATGAGATATTTATTGTATTTACTTATAAAAATAGAATGTATTTCAAAGATAATCTACACACATAAAAATATGCCTACAAGTTGATGAAGTTTTACAAACCAAGCAAAACTGTGTAACACATGTATATATCAAGAAATATATTACTGTCAGTCATTTGTAGAAGTCTTGTGACTTCCAAAGGCATTGAGTGTCTTGTGGTTTTAAAAGACTGCTTGGACTATATAAGGCAGGGGCATTTCCAGAGTTGAGTTTATACAGAATATCCCATATTAGTCAGGGATATTTGTGGTTTCTATCTGCTCAGGATCTATCCTAGTAAGCTTTAACTGTCAACTTGACAAAGCCTAGAGTCATCTGAGAAGGAAGTCTCAATTAAGGGATTGCTCAAATCAGATAGGCACGTGGGCATGTCTGTAAGGGATTGTCTTGATTGTAATTGATGTAGGAGGGCCTACCTCACTGTGGGCATCACATTCCTTGGGCAGATGGTCTTGGGCTGTGTAAGACAACTATCTAAGCATGAGCCTGTGGAAGAGCCAGCAAGCAGCATTCCACCACGGTTTCTGTTTGAGTTTCTGCCCTGACTTCCTTCAATGATAGACTGTAACCTGAATTATAAGCCAAATAAATACTTTCTACCACAAGTTGCTTTTGGTCAAAGCATTTTATCATAACAGAATGAAACTAGAACAGTATCCATCTTCCCTGTTATGAACATTGTGGGATTACCAGTGGAAAATTCTCTATCCTTCATTCAACATTTCATATGATATCATCAGTATCCATGTCTTTCTATAGAAAAGGGAAGGCAGACTTCCTGAGCTAGAACACAAGTATGCTGCCTCTTGCACATTTTACTCTGGTTTCAAATGGTAATAATAAAGCTAGCAAAATTCATTTATGTCTACTGACAACACCATACCCACACTATTTCAGTAATGTAGAAACCTCTGTAGTTTCCACATCCCAGCCCTCCCTTGTTTCTCCATAAATTTAGAGCTGCAAATCTTTCCAATAATTTACATTTTGGTTCTGATTATAGTCAAAATTGTTTTTTCTTGATTGTAATAAAAACTGATACATATCAGTAGCTAATATTCTTCTCTAATAATATTAGCATACAGTTCTTTCATAAGGATAAAGTATTTTTAAACACTTCTTTATTGTGGTTCATCATATAAACTACATATTTCTTTCTCTTTTCTTCCTTCACTTCTTCCTCCTTGTCTTTGTGATCATTTTTGAGAGAGAATTTTCTAAAGCATATTGCTTTTCAAGTTTTTAGAATCATAAGTGCTGGCTATGTGTGTATTTTGCAGGTTTTTAAATGAGAATCACTAGAGTTTTCATGAAGAAGAGTGACAAATGCATGTTTTACTAACACTTGGTGGTCTGTGCCATTCTCTCTTACTTTTGCCCAAACAGTGCACAGAATACTGTAAGATGTTTTAAATGTCACTATTTCAGTCTCTTTTCACTCAGATCAGTCTCTCTTGCTAATAAGAATTTATATTTTCACAAGAGGTAATCACTGCTGTTAAATAAATCTGTATTTTATGCTATAAAGACAATATATAACTGATAGTTAGTAGTAAGATAACTGCTACCCCTTCAAGATTGCCTGTGATGAGTTATCGCCTAAATTAATATTCTCAATTACCTGGTCCTCTCTCCTTTCTACAATGTTTGGCTTTATCCATTCAGTTTTATTAGCAGCTAATTAAAAACACAATGCTCTTTTCAAAACAATGGTGAAGGCTTTGAAAGGAAGAACTTTCCTGTCTAGGGATAGGGGTGATAAAACATGGTACTTTGTAAACTGACCCCACTAACTTCATTTGAAAATTTCTTACCTCTCATATATTGTGTTAAGCAGTGTAGAATGCTCTCCTTGGTGACCTTCAAGAACTCTCATAATGATACTCTGTGCTCCCTCACCTGTGTCTGCAATATATGGAAGTGTAGAGCCTACAGGCTGTATCTGATCACGCTGCCCACATTTAATGGAAGTATAGACCCAGCAGGCTCTGCCCAGCCAGGCCCCTGTGGTTAAGGAAGTGTAGACCCAGCAGGCTCTGCCCAGCCAGGCCCCTGTGGTTAAGGAAGTGTAGACCCAGCAGGCTCTGCCCAGCCAGGCCCCTGTGGTTAAGGAAGTGTAGACCCAGCAGGCTCTGCCCAGCCAGGCCCCTGTGGTTAAGGAAGTGTAGACCCAGTCTTAACATGCTGTTGAGCTTCATTGTTACACCTAGTGAAAGTTTTTTGGGTTTTTTTCTTCTATGATTTATTGTACCAATCTTAGAAGACTTAAATAAAAGGTGTTCAAAGCAATGAAATGGGGGATTGGAAAGAAATTTGATTCAAGTGCATAGGAAATGCATAGGAAAAGGTGTTTATTTTCAAGATAATTCATTTAAACGCTATTGAGTTCAAATAATGTAAGAAAAATCTAGGATAACTTTCTGTTAATTTTTCCTGTGTCCTTCAACTCCAGATGTTCTATAAAGGAAGCAAAATTGATCTTATATGATGAAGCATAGATAGACATGATACAAACATGGCAATAGAGATATCCTCAGAGCAGAACACATCTACAATGAACACAGCACATGAATACTCACATGCACACACACACACATGTGCACACACACACACACACACACACACCTACCATGTATCAATGTTATTTGCATTGTTTTGACTGATAATATTCATTGCTGGTAATTTAGCTCTTGACTTCTAAATATAATTTCATAATTTTAGTAGAGTTAACAATATAGATTGAGTGTTTGTTCCTTGTGCACACACATACAAGTTAACTCTAGTGTTTAAAATGGTTTGGATCCACTGACTATGGCGGCTCACACATTTAATCCCAGCACTAGGAAAGCAGAGGCAGGTGAGGCCAGACTTGTCTACATAATGGGTTCCAGGTTATCTGGGGCGATAGGGAGACCCATTTTGAAAACCATAAATAAATCAAATGGTGTAAAAGTCAGTTAACATTAACATATGTCAATTTAAAAGTTGGGAAGAATGTAAGAGCTGGAGGAAGAGGTGGAGTGTTAACTGGAAATGTCCTCCGAACACTATGCTGGCAAGCTATAGACACATGTCCTTTCCACTCAAATCAAGGAATCGAGGGGATAGTCAGTTACCCCTCCCACCCAATCAGTAGGACTTAGCTGCATGTGGGGAGGGGTAAAGGATATATACGCAGAGAACACCAAGTGGCCCCTCTCTCATAATTTTGTGTGGCTATTTGGAGGTCACAGGATCTGTGTTTGAGTGTGAACTTTACAGTGCAGCCATAAATGTGGGGTGCCCACTCTACCGTAAATAAATGACTAAAAAAAGACCTCAACCCCCCCAAATTTCTCATTATAAATTAATTTTAAAATTGAACCAAAAAATCAGGTTTTGTCCCATTTTATTATATTTCTAGGAGATTTTAATAAAGAAAAAAGGGAAACAACAAAGATATAATTTACGTAACTTCTCAGAAATTTTGCTATGTCTATCAGTCTGATAATGTGTGAGTGTCATGAACACTGACATGGAAACTTATTTGTCAATTTTATTAAACTTTTTCATAATTTAAGTCAAAAAATATAACTATAAAAATAAAAATCACATTTGGAATGTTATTTTTAAGATTTTATAAAAATTCATAATTTTTATGTTTTTGCTTTATGTGTATGAGTATACTGCCTGCATATGTTTAATTGTACCCATGTTGTGCAATGCACCCATGTCAAATGAGGGCACGGGATACCCTGGAACTGGAGTTACAGATGGTTGTTAACTACCATGTGGGTCCTGGGAATGGAACCTGGGTCCTCTGCAAGACGAGACAGTGTTCTTAACTATTGAGCCATCTCTCCAACACCCTAAAAATTCATTTTTATTTCTCCTAAATATTTTTAATGTTCTTTACCCTTCGGAGGACCCATGCAGGCTCAGGCCAGACAGAGACCCAGCACTGAAGTGGGAAAATGGACAAGAAGCCCCAAGTTTACCTGAGGAACTATTTGCAGCTGATCACTGCTAGGTGATGTTGGTCTTCTTTTTTTTTTTAATTAGAGAATTTCATACATGCATATAAGGTGTTTTGATCAAATTCATGCCCATTCCCTCCCCTCCAACATTCCCCACTCTCCATCACTTTTTCCTGAACAACTTCATGTACTCTTTCTTTCTTTTTTTTTTTGAAATTTTTGGCCTTTGGAACAGAGTATGTTGCTAAGAGGCCCAAGGACATTTTGAATTTTAGCCAAGAAACTGGCCACTTTTCTTTGGGGTATTTTTTACCCTAACTGCCTAGCCAATTCCTATCTCCTATTCTTATCACACCATCTGCTGAAAGGGTTACCCAAATTGCCAATAGAGAATCAGGATGCAGACCACTCTGCTTTCTTTCATGCTGGACAGGGATGCAGGGTGAGGCAATTGGGGTACTCCTTCAGTGGGTCTGTCTAAAAGACTCCCAAATTGCATAACTCTTGTCTCAAAGACAAAAAAAAGTCTTTGAATCATGACTAGGAGATGTGAAGGAGAAGTAAAGGCAAGAGTAATTAGAATTTCAAGTTCTAGACAGGGAACTAGAAAAAAGTCAGAACAGGACAATTTTCAAATGTTCTTATGAGAGTCCATTGGAGTTTCTTGACAAGGGCTTCCAAAAGCATCCCTCTATTGGGTTCTTTCTCATTTATCTTTTGTCTTCCAAGGCTGGACTAGTTGGCTGGAAGGAGTGGCTGGATACTCAGGTGAGGGTCCAGTGACCCTGCTTGGCCCTCCTTTAATGAATGAGACAAGCGTCAACAAGCCCAAATGTGACTATATTTAGTGATCAGGCTCAGCCAAAGTCCTGATGATGGTAGTAATTTCATGCAGAAGGGACTGCTGTATAGCATCATCTTATTAAAAGGACCTGGAATTTAAAAGGATTTGGTGCTAGGAGCCACATATAAGGGAGAACATACGTCATTTGTTTTTCTGAATCTGTGTTACTTCACTTGGTATAACAGTTTCTAGATCCATCCATTTACCTGCAAATTTCATTATTTCATCTTTCTTTACTGCTGAGTAAAACTCCATCGTATATATGAACCACATTTTCATTATCCACTCATCAATTGAGGGACACTTAGGTTGCTTCCATCTCTTAATTATTGTGAAAAGAGCAGCAACAAACATGGTTGTACAAGTGTCTCTATAATAGGAGAGTCCTTTGTGTATATGCCAAGGAGTGGTATAACCGGGTCATATGGTAGGTTCATTTTTAGTTTTTTAATAGTTTTCCACACTGTTTTCCATAGAGGCTGCACTTGTTTGCAATCTCACCAGCAGTGAATGAGCGTTCCCCTTTCTCCACATCTTGGCCAGCATTTGGTATCCTTTGTTCTCTTGATCCTAGCCAGTCTGATTGGAGTAAGGCAGGAGGCCTCCAAAGATGGCGAGGACCCAGAGCCCTGGGATTCACCGAGAATTCACTTCACTTCTTGGTCCGCAAATAGCCCACCAAAAGGAGCCCATGCCTCCATACCCTGCTCGTGAGCCCAGAATGCATGGCGTGGACCAATCAGAAAACGATATGCTGACTAAAGGTACTTGGGGGTGGAGAAAAGGGAGATATAAGGCATGCCCCCTCCTGCATTAATTTTCCCCCATTTTGTGGGTTTTCTCTTCACTTTTTTGATTGTTTATTTTGCTGTACAGAAGCTTTTTAGTTTAATGAGGTCCCACTTATTGATTGCTGACCTTAATTCCTGAGCAACTTCTGTCTGATTTAGAAAATCTTCTATACCTATATAGTTTAAGTTAACTGCCATTATTTTCCTCTAATAGTTTCAGGTTTTCCAGTTTCATATTGAGGTCTTTGATCCATTTGGAGTTGAGTTTTGTGCAAGGCAAAAGATAAGGATCTAGTTTCATTCTTCTACAGGTGGAGATCCAGTTTTGCCAGCAATATTTGTTGAAGATGCTGTCTTTCCTCCATTGTGTGTTCTTGGCACCTTTGTCAAATAGCAGTTGGCTGCAATTGCGTGTACTCAGGTTTGGATCTTCAATGATGTTCCATTGATCTATGTGTCTGTTTTTGTGCCAGCACCATGCTGTTTTTATGACTATGGCTGTGAAGTATACTTTGAGATCTGGTATTGTAATCCCCCCAGCATTGTTCTTTGTGCTCAGGGTTGCTTTGGCAACCCTGCATTTTTCTAATTCTGTGATGTATGTCACAGGGATTTTGATTGGGATTGCATTGAATCTATATATTGCTTTTGGTAGGATGCTCATTTTAACAATATTAATTCTTCCAATCCATGAACATGCAAGGTCCTTCCATCTCCTGTTGTCTTCCTTGATCTCTTTTTTTAAAGATTTAAAATTTTCATTGTAGCATTCTTTGGTGTCTTTCATCAGATTCATTCCAAGATATTTTAATTCTTTTGCAGCAATTGTGAATGGGGGCATTTCCCTGTATTCTTTTTCCAATTAATTGTTATTGGTATATAGAAAGGCTACTGATTTTTTGTAGATTGATTTTATAACCTGCCACTATACTAAAAGTGTTGATCAGTTCTAGAAGTTTTCTTGTTGAACTTTTTTCATCTCTTAGGTATAGTATCATATCTTCTGCAAAAAGTGATAGTTTGACCTCTTCTTTTCCAACTAGTACTCCTTTAATTTCCTTCTGTCTTATTGCTCTAGCGAGAGTTTCGAGCACTATGTTGAAAAGAAGTGGAGATAGTGGATATCCTTGTATGGTTCCTGATTTTAATGGGAATGCTTCCAGTTTTTCTCCATTTAGAATGATGTTGGCTGTGGGTTTGTCATATATGGCTTTAGTTGTGT
>NW_008355272.1:5376020-5393362 GCF_000622305.1 Nannospalax galili
CCCACGGGAATTTAGGAGTTCTGCCTCTGTTTATATCATTTTGAATAATTTAAGTAGTATTGGTTGGAGGTCTTCTTTAAATGTCTGGTAGAATTGTGCTGTAAATCCATCTGGGCCTGGGCTTTTTTTAGTTGGTCTTCTTTAAGGAAGTGATGCCAGATAGATTGACCAGGCACCACTGGATGAACTCACACTAAGGGACATCGGGAATTTAGGAGTTCTGCCTCTGTTTATATCATTTTGAATAATTTAAGTAGTATTGGTTGGAGGTCTTCTTTAAATGTCTGGTAGAATTGTGCTGTAAATCCATCTGGGCCTGGGCTTTTTTTAGTTGGTCTTCTTTAAGGAAGTGATGCCAGATAGATTGACCAGGCACCACTGGATGAACTCACACTAAGGGACATCTAGGGACACAAACTTGACTGGATTAGGCTTTAACATATATGGTAGAATGCATAAAATCTTGTGGGGGGGGCTGTGGGCAGTACTGATGGGGAGGGGTTATAAATATGCTTAAGATGTATTGTATGAAATGCACACAAACTCAATTAAAAAATAGAAAAAAATAAGCCAAGATTCAGGTGTGGTGGCACATGCCTGTAATTCCATCATTCACAGAGGCTGAAGCACTTTGTGAGTTCAAGTCCTATCTGGGTTACATGGTGAGTTTCTAGACCAGTACACCCTTTAGAAAAATTAATCTTAGAGAGGCAAATACATAATTAAGCAAAGGTCATCTATCTGAAGAGCGCATGCTTTTCCAAAATGACAGCCTGGCTCCTTCAGAAGTTACCTTCATTCTAGCAAGTTTATGGGAGCACTTCATAAGAATCTATGTATGCATTCAAAACAACACTGAGAATTTCAATGTTCTCCTTAAAACACAGGTGAATCTACTAGTTACTTTTCTCATTACTGTCATGAAATATCGGACAAAAGCACCTTAAGGAGAAAGTCCATTACAATGAGGAAGGCATGGTGCTAGGTCTTTGAGGCAACTAGACACATTTGACTATAGTCAGGAAGGAGCGTCAGATGAATGCTGGTGCTCACCTTGTCTTTGAAGTCTGGGACCTTAGCCCACGGCATGGGTCACATTCAGAGTAGCCCTTCCTCCTCAGCTAATCCTCTCTGGAAAACCTTCATAGACACATCCAGAGGTGTGTGTCCTAGGTGATTCTGCATTCAGTCACTCTGGAAATGAAGGCTCACTTTTGCAGCTTCCTTCTAGCACATGCTCAAGCAAGATGGCCTCAGAATCTACATGTACAAAGGATCAGGACGTATGTTCAAGATATTATGCTGGACAGCTCCATGTTTTTCCAGATTCTCCCTTGACGCACAGGTGATTAAGCTATTTATTAGAATGTTTTAAAGGAACAGGCTGAGCTAGGGTGTTGAATGTTTGGGGATCGAGTTACAGAAACAAACTGCCTAGGAATGCTAGGGAACTATCTTGCCTATTACTCTCACTGTCTTAATCAATGATATTCATTGTTAAAAATTTTGATTACTCTTCCTCAGCCTAACTTTATAATGTCAATACACTCTAAAGTATAGACTGAATGAGCATCTGTTCCTTTAATGCCATAATTTTATTATTTTGAGGTAGGATTTACTGATTTATTTATTTATTTATTTATTTTCTGTTTAAATTCATGCTAGCTGTTTACTCTTTTCATAATTTGAAGAATTTTCTCACAATATTTCAGTCATATTTTGCTGTGTTGCTGACATTAGGTTCCATTTTGTGTTTGGCCAGCTCCATCCTGACTAGATCACCGGAGACTGGGATCACATCATCATGAGTATGCCGAGGGATGTGGACGTACATAAAACAAAAATCCCCAACTACCTTTCATTTCAACAAGGAGAGAAATCTTCATTTTAATCAAAGCAATACGCATCTGCCCTTGTTCATGGCTCCTGGGTTGTTGGTGCATCTGGGTGCCACCTACCTGTAATTTGCTCTTTGGTCACCATTGCACACCATATCTGACCTACAAAATGCAAGTTCAAGGGCCAGTCTTTAGGGGCATTTGTGATGCGGGAGTTTTGAGTGGGAAAGTACCTTTCATAGCCCAAGTGTGCTTGACCCAGGGACCTAGGGTTCTGGATCTTAGGGTCACCAAAGACTGACATGGCACACTATATTATTTTATAGTTATTTTTGCTTATTAATATGTATATGCATGTTATGTGTATGAATGTGGGATGCTTGTGGAAGTTGGAAGTCAGAGGACAATTTGCAGGAGTCTGTTTTCTCCTAGCACTATGGGATTCAGGTATTGAGTTCAGCTTTTGAAACTTGTTTGGCAAGTAAGCACTTTTTAATCACTGAGCCATCCTACTGTCCCAACAAATGATTTAATGGGAAAATTGGTTAGTAATTTAGTATAATCTTAGAAAAGGTCTCAGTCCTCTTTTTCACTTTGCATAGCAAAGAGGTAAATGTCTGGTGTGTCATTTAGTGATGTTTATACTTTTGAGCAAAGTTTGAGGAAAATGTTAAAATGAGGGAATAGAAAGATGGCTCATCAGTTAAGAACAGGGGCTACTCTTGCAGAGGACCTGAATTCAATTTCCAGCACCCACATGGCAGCTGACAACCATCCATAACTCCAGTTACAGAAAATCTGACACCCTCTTCTGACCTCTGTATGCATTGCATGACATAGGTGCACCTACCTGCATGCAGGTATTATATGCATAAAATAAATAAATAAAATGTTAAAATGGATTTTGTTTCTATTTATTTGCTTTGTTAGATTTGGATACAACGTAGTAGAATGCTTGAAATCAGTTTTTGGGTCTCTGCTCTACAGATGCCAAAGACCTTATAAGAAATCAGTGTGACTGACCTTAAGAACCAAGGGGGATTCATAAAAGAACTGCAACAGAGTTGTTTTTCTGAAATTAGTACATATTAATATGTTTATGACATACTTTCACATATATTTATGACATACTTTGATCAGACCTGCCACTCAGTATTTATTATTATTATTTATTATTTTCCCTAGATTAATCTACTTCCTTGTCCCTTATAGAAGGAAGAGTTTATTGGGCTTATGGTTCGAATGGAATGAGTTCATCATGGCAGGAGAGGCATGGCAGGAAGTAGCCAGGAAAGAAAGCTGAGAGCTCACATCTTCAAACAAGCATAGGAAGCTGAGGGACAGACTAGACGTGGGCAAGCTATATACTCTCAAAGCCTACTCCTGGTGATGTGCTTCCTCCAGTATAGCCACACCTCCTAAAAGTTCCATGACCTTCTCCAAACAGTGCCACCAACTGACCAAGTGTTTACATACTTGGAGCCTATGGAGGAAATCCTCATTCAAATTGCCACAGTCCCCCTCCTACTTTAATAATGTACTCCCCCACTAGATTCCATATATAAGAGAAGGCATGTAATATTTGTATTTCTGAATATGGCTTATTTCTTTTAACAGTGTCATAATTTCATTCTTTTGTATGGCTGAATAATATACCCCAGTATATACATGACTCATTTTCTTTTCTGTTCATCTTTTGGAAAGCAGCTAGGATGGTTCCATAATTTAGTTATTGTGAATACCACTGTGATAAACATGGGTTTGCAGGTATCTTGGTTATATGGCTCCTTTGACTGTTTTGGTGCACAGCTGATTCTAGTTGTTTCCATGTACCTGGCAAAATTTAAGTACTATGAGGAGCACTGGGTGTGGCTGGTCCCCACCCTTGCTTACTACATCCCCACAGCCTGTTCAGGATCACCTTCATCTCCTGGGAGCTGAGGAAGAAGATGCTTACTTTCAGATATCCTATATCTTCTGAGAGTTGTCCAAGAACTTTTAGTGAGGACAGGAAACAAGCAATGATGAAAGACTAGGGGATTGTTAATTATTTATTTTCACTGTTGATACAGTAAAAGTATATTAATTTTATAATTTCAAAGAAATTCCAGTAGAGGGTGTTTAAAATAGTAACAATAATATAGATACATTAATATGGATATTTCAGGTAAAAAGGGCTATATATTTATATACATAGAATTGTTCTTGAATAAAATACAAAATAGAAGCAATTCTTACCTCTACGTGATGTTTTTTTTAATTAGTCACAATTTTAAATATTTTGAAAATTTCATGATGAACTTTTATCTCATTCATGTTTGCAAAAATCAATGTAATGACCTTGGGTTTTTCACTGAACATTATTGAGGAGAGAGGAGTACTAGGCAGAATGTGTATCTGGACCTTAAGGAACTGAGGGACTGGGAATGGTGTGAGTGCTTATACATGGAAGGATGATTCCCAAAGGTGACTCACCTTGGCAGTTTGTACCATTCCTCATGCTTCTGACGTCGGCTTGCTTAGTGGTAAAACATCATTCTAACTTGTACCTCATTCTTTTTGATTAAGAGCATTAAAAAAAAAACTGTAATTTTTTCCTTTTCTCTTTCATTTTTTCAAAATATTGACCCTAACATTATGCTTGTTGTGATGCACAAGAAAACACTGCTGGAATTGAGTTGCTGCTGTGTCTCGCAAGACATCTTCAGAGCAGAGCAGGCCACCAACCCTATTTCCCTGTGAACTCTGATTTCAAATATGGTGGGGAGAGGCATGGAATTGTGAAAATAGGGGAGCCCAATCAGAATTATGCTTGGTAGGATAAAAGAAAGAGCAAGTGGCTATGATGGAGGAAAGGAGAGACCATCAGTGCTACTAGATGTTCTGCAAAAGAGAATTTAATGATATATTTTGCTGTGTGCTGTGTGATGTAACTGCCCATCTCAGCTCAACCATAATAGAGCCACAGTGAAAATTTTTACTATTATTTCCAAGCAATTTTTACATCGGTTTCACTTCTTTTGAATGCTGCTTGACGAATCTGACCATGTGTTTATACAGGGTTATTGGGGTAATATTTCACAGTTCCCCAGCTAGGACTGGAGAGCTAAGGCACAGACCATAGCATTCATTCTAGAATGGAGCAAGGCGTACACACTGACCGTGACTGCCAGGATGCTGGGAGCAAGTTCGATAAATCAAATGAGTCATCTGTCCATTTACTTTCAACACAGGGTAGCTAGCAAACTGTGTCAGATGTTGAGAAATTAAATTTACAGTTGCAAGGAACAGGCACCTGAGGGTCTGGATGTCTTAGTTGGAGCCATGAACTAAAGGTCCTGTAAATGAAAAAAAAAAGTTGGTAACAACAATCTATGCTTTCCAATGAAAATATTTTTGCTTTTTTTCTTGATAAGAATATTTCTTTTTGGGGGAAAAAAAACAGTCACAAAAGATTACATTTCCTAAAAGATTACATTTCTCAGGTCAAGGGCAGTCCCTTAAACTGACATATTAGATATGAAAGGGGTGCAGACAAGATGCCAACATGAATGAGATGCCTGTGATACCTTTGGGTCTCCATGGAGCCAGACAGGGAGGGAGACTAGAGTCACCTTTATGTATTGGAGGACTGAGGGGAAAGGGAAAGTTCTACATTGATTTTGTTGTGTCTTACTTACAACAAAGTTTCTTTCACTACTCCTTTTGAAAATTATTTTGTTTATTATTTTTATTTTTTGTGTGTGGATGTATTGCCTGCATGGGTGTAAGTGCACCCATGTCATGCGATGTCTGTGGAAGTCAGAAGAGGGCATCAGGTTCCCTAGAGCTAGAGTTATGGATATTTTTTAGCTTCCATGTGGTGCTAGGAATAGAACCCAGATCCTCTGCACGAGCAGTCAGTGCTCTTAACCACTAAGCCCTGTCTCCTGCCCTTCACTGCTCTTTTAAGAGACCAGGAAGAGTGGCTGATACAAATTCTTGTTCTTAAAGAATGCTGGCAACCAAAATCATCATAACAATGACTTATGATTTCTGATTAGGATTAGGACAAACAGAGAACAAACTAATGATGGTCTAATATGGAAGAACTGTAGAGCAGCTTATTTTTAACATCTCTATTTATATACGATGGATGTGTACAGGGATCTACACATATTTAATGTATACAATTTAGAGTTTAAATATATGCAAGCTACCTATGGTTTAATCACAGTCATAGTACACACCAAATACTTCCCAAAATTCTTTTTTCCCTTTACATTTGTTTGGTTTGGTGTGTGTGTGTGTGTGTGTGTGTGTGTGTGTGTGGTGTGGTGTTCCAGTTTGTTTCTCCATTGCTGTGACAAAATACTCTGACCGATACCAACTTGCAGAGGAAAGGCTTTATTTGGCCTACGTCTCCCGGGTCATAATTCAGGGAGCCCAAGGTAGGAAATCAGGGTAGGAATCTGGAGGCAGGAGCTGAAGCACAGGCAATGGAGAAGTGTTGCTTACTGGCTTGCTCTCCTGGCCCCTGCTAAACTTGCTTTCTTATACAACGTAGGCCCACCTGCCCAGGGGTGGCACCACCCACAGTGGGTTGGGCCCTCGCACATCACTCAATAATCAGGAAGATGCCCCACAGACATGGTCACATGCCAGACCAATGGATGTAGTTCACCAATTGAGACTCTCTGAACACAGATGTCAAGATGACAACTAAAGCTATACAGCACAGCTGACCCCTTGTCAACTTGACACACAAACACATCACTTTGAATACACAATCTTTCCATTTATTGTCTCTAAAATGTGATGTTAACAACATCACAACAGAAGATAGTACAACCTTAAAAGTCCTACAATCCTTAAAAAATCCAAACATTTAAAAGTCTCTTAACTGTGGGCTCCTGAAAAATCCAAAATGAGTACTGTCTTATTTCAAAAGGGAAGAATTGGGCACACCTAAGTAAAACCAAAGTCCAGCAAAGTAGTTCAAGACTGGATATCTGGGATCCACTCAAGATCTTCAATTCTGGGGTCTTCACTGCAACTGAGGCTGCACTTTCACCAACTGCCTTTCCTAGCCTCTCAGGGTGCCAAGCCTCAATGGCTCTCTGTGAGCCCCTTCACTCTTTCAACACCAGAACCATGCAGGATACTATTACAAATTACCAAACACTGCTTCTGGCTTGATATAGAGGCTTGGGCTCCCTCTGAACCATAGCTTCTGTGCTGACCCTGAGGAAATACTTCCCAGAAGATTTTTCCATAATGATGCTGGTCTCTTGTTACTTACAGCTGAATTTTCAGCATCAATTGTACCAGTAAAGCAAAGGATTCACTTCAGTGATTCTGGTCTCTTCTTAATCATAGTTGATTCTTCAGTGCCAGCTGACCAGACCCCACAGATTCTCAAATCAAGATATCACATAAAGATCCCTGATAGTCTCTGCTTCCCTTTGAAGTTTCACAAGCCAGGCCTCCACTGTCTGCAACTCTTTCAGCATAACTATTCCAAGCTCCACAGTAATAAACTCTAAGCACTCAATGGCTTTCCCAGTCCAAAGTTCCAAAGGTTTCCACAGTCCTCCTAAAAACACCCATCACAGCAATGCCCCACTCCCTGGTACCAATTTCCAGTCTAGTTTGTTTCTCCATTGTTGTGACAAAACATTCTGACAAATACACTCTGAAGTGGAAAGGGTTTATTTTAGCTTATATCTCCTGGGTCACAGTTCATCAGGGATCCCAATGTAGGAACTCAGGGCAGGAACCTAGAGGCAGGAGCTGAAGAACAGGCCATGCTTACTGGCTTGCTCCCCTGGCCCCTACTCAACCTGCTTTCTTATACAATATAGGCTTACCTGCCCATGGGTGGCACCACATCACTCCCACATCATTCAATAATCAAGAAGATGCCCTATAAACATAGCCACAGGCCAGTCCAATGGATACAATTAACCAACTGAGTCTCTCTCTACCCAGGTGTTTCAAGTTGACAGCTAAAGCTATCCAGCACTGTGTGTGTGTGTGTGTGTGTGTGTGGTGTGTGTGTTAAGAATGCTTAGCATCATATCTATCCTTTTAACAAATGTTAAAGTGCATAATACTTCATTGTTCATGATAGATACTAAATTATAAAGAAAATCTCTAGAATGAATATGTACCCATGGAGATGCTTTATATCAATGGAGAAACTCATCATTTTCTCTTTCCTCTGATCTCATGGCATTATTGTGTCATCTTTTATCAGTAACATTAGGCACTCTTTCTGTGATAAACCTAATGTTCTACAAGCTCATCCATATTATCACAAATATCATGGTTTCCTACATTTTAAAAGATTAATAGTATTCAATTATATTAATTTACCAAGCTTCCTTCATCTGTTGATCTGTGAATTGGTGTTTGGATTGCTTTTGCATATTGGCTATTGTGAAAAATGGTGGAGTGAGCGTGGGAGATGAGCCACCCTGCTTCATAATGTCCTCTTGGTGGGGATGAGCTGAAAGCTCCAAAACTGCGAGCAAAATAAACCCATCTTCATTTTAATTGTTTCTACCAAGTCTTTTTAAAAAATTTATTGAGCTTTTATAATTTTACACAACAGTTCTTAACCAAATTTAGGCCATCTTCCCCACCCATACCCCTTTATCCCCCCCACTGGACCTCATGTATTCTGCCACACATGTTAAGTCCTTTCCAGTCAAGCATTTGCATGCAGATGTTTTTCAGTATAAATTCCTCCACCAGAGTCTAGTCAGCCCATCTAAAGGTCGTATATAAGGCATATAATCCCTCATCCCGCATTAATCAGTCTCCAAGAGTTCTCAATCTAGTGCCACCTACCACCCATTTCTGTCCTCCCCTCTGGCCCTTGTTTAATTGAGTTGGAATGGGTCCTGTACTCTACATCACCAATGCCACAAATTCACTTATGCAAGCTTCCAGTGACCTGAAAGCCTCTGCTTTCCTGTGTTCATGAACCAGCCTTGGCTCTTACAAACTTTCCACCCTCTCTTCTGTGAGGTCCCTGAACTATGGGTGGATGAGTGTCAATATAGAAGTCCCATCTGAGGATACACACTCTGTAGTCTCTTATTCTTTTAAACTTGGCCAGTTGTGGCCTTCAGTGTGCATCACACTCTGTTGTATAAGGAAGTTTTACTAGTGAGAGTTGAGAGATGCACCAGTTTTCTCTCTACCCTTTGGCCTGCTATGTTCCATGAGCCTTAGGTATAGAGGTTCAACTGTAGAAGTGTCACCTAGTACTTGGCATCTCTCAAACATATGTTCTCTGTATCTGAGCATTTGTGGAATTCTGTAATAGCTCCATCTGTTTCAAAAAGAAGCTTCTTTGATGACTGCTTTATGGTATGCTTATCTGTAAATATAAGGATCCATATTTAGTATATGCTTAGAAATTTCATTTGTCTAGAGATATGAAAGAAATAGGGTTTTCTTTAGGATCTATGTTCTCTCCTGCCATGTGTATTTGGCTGAGTTTTACAGTGCCACTCATAAGTTCACTCCCATTGAGAGGACTTTGAATCTAATTAGATAGCTGTTGATTTCACCCCAGATGACAGTGGCACTACTGCACCAATGGAGGTAGTTTGCCATGCCAATTGCTATGGTTATTAGGAATTAGAGCTGAATTGGACCATCGATTCTTTCTCTCCCCTTACAGTTTGCATTTTGTCTTCTAGCATTATGATAGTTCAACTTCAAGTAGAAGGCCTCCAGGTCATTTCCGGCTCCATTGTGCTAAATCCTGTATCCGAAGCATATTTTGTCTTCAGCGGTAGGGTCTTACCTACTAGTTCTGGGAGATAACCAAGAGGTTTGGCAATAGCTTGTGTTATTTTGGGAGTCTTCTGGACCACTGGTAAGAATCAAATCAGCTCTTCTCTCCCTGTCTCAGTTTTCCCATATGTAAAGTGTGTCTTGACGATTAAGTTGTTGTATACACATAAAACTCTTAGAACAGTGTGCACCATATTGTGATTATACACTTAGTGTTATCATTTATTATAGTAATGCAAGGAAGTAAATTCAGGGATAATTAAAGAAGAAATGAAGTTAAAAGATGTTTTACACATGTAATTTTAATAACATAATATGAAGTGGAAACGCACATGAAACGATGATCTCATACACACACACACACACACACACACACACACACACTCATGGGCTCTTCATTTGGATTAATGAATTCTGATGTTTTATGCTAGTTATTTCTAAATATGGTATGCTAGGTAGTTTTTTCTGCTAATGCCATTTTGAATTTACCAAGTTTTTTATTCTAAGCATGCAGTACCTCTATAACCAGCACAAACAACACATATAAAAATCAGCTTTCTACTGGTCAAAAAAAGACAAAAATGCATTATGCATTTCACTCTGCCCCTAGCCCAGCTGCTCTGCAGCTGCTTTCCTGGTGAACTCCTGCAATCTGTATTAGAATAACTCTTGCCTCAGACTTTCCCAGCCAGGGTTTTTGTGCATGGTCACAGGAGTAGGGGGTTGGCATTGAGAACTCATTTGGTGGTGGTGTTGGGCAATTGTGGGGTTCTTATAATAGAGAAATATGAATCTGTCCAATTAAAAATTCTTGATTAGCTTCTATTTCAATAGAAACTTACTTTTAAGAATCTGTGTTTTTCTTAATTTTATTTTCAGATGCCTTGGCAACATCTGAATCCAGTCTGGAGAGGAAGTATCTGAGTCAGTCATGGGGTGAAGCAGGATTTTGGTGTGGTTTCCAGTCTTCTGAGGAGGACTATGTCTCCCGGAGTTTTCTGCTGCATTTACAAATAGCCTGTAGGGAACCAGGACATGTGTGCAGCTATATTCGGTCAAAGCCATCCTGGAGCCCACTCTTGACCGTATTTCAATGAATGCTAGTTGTCAGCACTGGCCCCGTCCTCCTCAGCATCTTCCGTAAATGAGTAATCTTTGGAAAGTCATCCCCGTGGGAAGGAGAAAAGCAACATGTGGAGAAGCAAAAAGCAGATTGTGCCTCAAAGACAAGACTGTTTTGTGCCTATGGCAGATAATTTTACAAGATCATTTAGACAAACAGCATATTTCCTTTCACCTGCCATTTTAAAATAAGAAGTAAAACTTAAGTGCTAAGTTGGAATGCTCATCATGTGTCACTGAAAAAGTGCCTTCATCTTCTTCCTCCTTCTCCATAGCCTCTTTTCTCTCTTTTCTTTCCCATGTCTTGGTGACATGGTGGTAGGTAGAGGCATGTATCTGAAGTGTAGACCCAGTGACTCAGTCTTCTCTATGGGGAGAAAGTGGAACACTTGCTATTGCTAGGCAAAGAAGGGCTAAATGAACATGGGGTTTAAAATGGACCTGATGAGCCTGATTTTACTCCTTGACTCTGTAATGAAGACTTGGGCTTGACTTACCTGTTGGAAATCCAGATACCCTGTGACAGAGCTGAGAACATTGACTAGGAAGACAACTGAGTTTTGGTAAAAACACTACAGGCTACTCCATGTTGTGGTCTGAAACCTAATTCTCTCTTTTTCTTGTCATGTGTGAGGTCTCTGATATGGAACAATGTCTTAACGTCAGTGTACCTCAGTTTCTTAATTTATAAGAGCTATAGAGTTGATGTGAAGCTTCAATACATTGAATGCAAGTGCCTACACATAATAGATACTATGCACTTTTACACATAAGTCAGATGTGAAATTTTCATAGAAATAAGTAATTATGGTTCAATGCTTCATGCTCTTTTGTTCTTAACAGTATTATACTTGGGTGACCTTGCATTTTAAATGTTATACAGAATATCTAGAGTAGACCCTCTCAAAGCATGAATTCAGTTCCATCTATTGAAGAACCAGTCCCTAATCTTGCTTAATACAGATTTCTAGATCTATCATAGAACATTGTGGGAGTATGAACCTGAAATATGAATTTTCATGAAATTTCTATGAACATTACAGCCCAAATCTCTGCAGCCCAAATCTCTGACTAAGACATTTATACCTTGGGGGTAGTGGTAAAAGCTTTGGCTGTTAGATGCTTTGTGAGGCATTGTATTTACATATGGAAGTGGGTTTCTGCCACACTGCTAGACTGTTGTCTGCCTGGAGAAATTACAGGAAGGCATGGTACCTGTTAGAGCCAAAGGCCATGTTTATGTTATGGCATTTGTGGCGGACACTTCAAAAGGAGAGACAGGAAGATGCCAGGAAGACATCTTGCTATGCAAGGAGCCCGCACCACATAATTCCCGAGCTGCATGAGCTGTCCGGTGTGAAGGGGCTTCGACTTTGCATAACAGAGGCTCCCAACATCTCCCTCTCTTTATTTTTACTCTTAAGGTCGTTTGAGGATCTGTTCCTCAGGGATCACATGGGCTTGGGAGAAGGCCCTGGCTCCTTTTTTTTTTTTTTTTTTTTTTTAACCAATTCCATCTATGTGAAGACAAATCAAAGGTCCTGCTTGATCGTGGCTGGCTTTGTTTCTTCTGTGTTGACACTACTTTTTGTAGACTGGACACTGATTCAAGTCCATCTTGTAGGGTCTCCATGGCCTCCCTGAACAAGAGGACAGGTAACAATTTGGTGTGTGCGTATGTGTGTGTGTGTTTGTCCGTGTATACTCAAAGGTGCTCACAGAGACCAGAAGGATGTATTGGATCCCTTGGAGCTAGAGAAACATGCATTTGTGAGCCATCTGATGTGAGTGCAGGGATCCAAACTCTGGTCTTCTGACAGAGTAGTAAGTATTCTTAAATACTATATCATCTTTCCGGCACTTGAACATTACAATTTGAAGCCACCTATTTCATCATGTTGTGTTTTAAAAACTATTTTAAATCAATGAGTTGGTGTGACATAGTCTGAAAGATAATCTACTTCTATCTGACAAAGCATCACAATTATTCCTCTTATGTATCCTGACATTGTTAATAAACATTATATCATAACTGTAATTTATTTCTTATGAAGCTCATTTTACATCATAGAGCAGAACAGTTAACTGCATAGTTTCATCTTGGTGCTAGTGCCAGCTCTACCCGTACTTGGGATGAGAAAGCTAGCCAAGTAGGCCCGAGTTGTTAGAAAGAAGGAAAACACGTTATCAACTACCAGGCACCACAGAGTCAGCTTATTCCTCCATAGTCACATTATATTCCCTGTACAAAAACCTGCAAATGTAGAGAACTTTGGGAGAGGCAGTAAATTAAGATGGCTCCTGTTCAGGAATATCAGCTCATCCCCATCACCTTGAATGATATTTTTTTTACTCTAAAGGGCAGATTGGCTGGACTAGCACCAGATTCCCCATGCAATCACTTCTCGTCATCGTATATTCTTTGCCACAAGTCAAGCGACAGTATTTATCTATATTTTAATAAAGAGCCAGAAAACTTCATTTGTTTGCCCAAATTCTCATGGCTTATTAGTCACAGAGCTAGCACTCAAATCTAGATTTTGCTGTTTAATCATCATTTGTAGAACTTAATTCCAGATTGCAGAGATGGGCAAAGATATAGTTATGACTGAATGTATTTTTAAATCCAGGTGTATTGTATTACAATATAAAATGAATGAATTTTATGAACACATATGAGGGGATATTTTATGTATTCAGTGGAAGAGATATCAAGAATATAGAGAAGGAAGGTCTGATTCTCTCTTGTTAAATTAAAGAAGGAGATAAAGAAGCAACTATAATCTTGTTGCATAAGAGCTATGATAAGGAAAATAAAGATGTGTCACAGACAGCCACTGGCTTTCAGCCTCCGTTACTCAGGCAGTAGTGATACTCAACTGGACTCAAAGAGAGATGAGAAAAATGCTGAAATAACATGTGCAAAGATGCAAACTAATAAAACTGCAAGCAATTCAGAGTACATAAAGAATATCACAGATATGACAAAATAGGGACTCAGTCAGGACCTAGAGTTCCAAGGACAGTGGAAGATTTCTAAGTGGTCACAACTATACTTTGAAGTCGGTGAAAGAATGTTAGCTGTGAGGGGCAAGTAGAAACTGTTAGACGTGAGGGGTGAGTTGAAACTGGAGTTTTAGAAAGGTCACTGTGGTGAAACTCAGACTTGTAGTAAGGCAGAGAGCCAATAAGACAAGATAATGAATCAGTAATTGAGGTGAGATATAGCAGCGGTCTGAATTTCTCCTTGTTAATTTATGTTCACATAGGTTTTTCCTCATCAGGGCAGATTAATTAGTTCCTCAATGGGAAGTGGAGAATCAGGAGAACTCTGGAAGCAATGCAGTGCCAGAAAATTTCCTCCAGAAAGAAAAGATGGTGGTGGAAAATGGTTTGTTTCAGTAACCTTCAGAAACGATAGCCATGAAGGACTCTGTGAAGGGTAAGAACCCAGAAGTCTTAAGGGGAGAAAAGATAATAAGTACATAGATTATCTCTGAGCAGTTGTGTATACATTCCACATATGCCTTTTTCAAGCTTGTGAGGTTCGTGATATGTAGAGCCTGGAAATCTGCTCATTCCCTCTCTGTGCCTTCCCACCAACTCCCAGACTTGTAATCTTGCTCAGTACCCAAATTACAACAAGGGAGTTTTACTAAACCTTCCTAGGACATGTGATCAAAATGTACAAGGAACAGCAATACCTCAGAGAACCTAACAAAGATAATTTAATACATTTTACTTCAATGAACCCTCTCAAAATTGCAAAGACCATCTGCATGAAGGATTGGGTTCAGGGATTATCCCATTTTTCCAGAATAGTGTCTGGGCCTATGCTTGTCTGAACTGACCTCCATCCTAAGCAAGCTGGTTCTGTGCCTGGAGTTGCCTAATCTGTGACAAGTAGACGTTGGCTTTTCAATTAAAAATGGATGTACACTTTATTAGAAGTGTTGTACGTAGAAGAATTGAAATATATACAATCAAGATTTACATATCAAATGTGATTACAGTGAATTTTAAACTAAATCTCTCATATCTAGTTAGTTTACAACCTGAATAAGAAGAGTTACATTTTTAATTTCCAAATATACATGACATGAAATACTGAATTGAAAAAAAAGTTGCACAGTGCTTCAAGTTGGATCAGGCATAAGCAGCTCACTTTTTTTAATGTTCTAGACTATCATAGCATTAAGGATACAGTTTGTGGAGTTCAAAAAAACATTGAAATCTAAAATTCAAGCCATTCCAATCTCTCAGCCTCAATTTCCTTATCTATAAACTGGAACAATTTTAATGTGGGATTATTTTGAGAAAATGAATGATAGACTAACCTAAAGCACTTGGTAAAATACCTGGCATATAGACTAGCTACTGATAAACATATACTGACTAATATGAACAAAAGTTAGAACATTCCTTATGTGAAATGTTTGGGACCAGACCTTTTCTACTTTTCTGTATTTCAGAGGGTCTTTTTGTTTAGGATTCAGTGTGTTTGCACAGACTATTGCTTGAGCAACCGTAATCAGAAAATCCCAAATCCAAATGTTGCATGAGCATCATGTTGGCTCAAAAAGGCTCATATTTCTGAAGCATTTCAGATTATCAAGTTAGGGATGCGCAACCTGTAGATTTTCAATGGCCTTTAGTACGCCTTCTTTTGAATATTTGTGTGTGTGTGTATGTGTGTGTGTGTGTGTGTGTGTGTGTGTGTGTGTCAACCTGTAGATTTTCAATGGCCTTTTGTACGCCTTCTTTTGAATATTTGTGTGTGTGTGTGTGTGTGTGTGTGTGTGTATGCACGTATGCATGCACATGTGCCAAGATGCACATGTGGAGGTCAGAGGACAACCTCACGTGTCAACCCTCATCTCCCACTTTGCCTGAGACAGGGTACCTTTGCCTTTTGCTCCTGCATGCATCAGGCTAGCTGGCCCAGGAGCTTCTGGGGACTCTTCTGTCTGCCTCCCATCTTCCCATCGGAACACTGGGATTACAGACATAGGATAATGCACCTGGCCTTTCCTGGGTCCTGAGAATTCAGACTGAGGTCCTCAGGCTTGCACAGCAAGTGTTTTCCCACTGAGCCATCTCCTCAGCTCCAGTTTTTCATACTCGTGATTCCACAATGAAAGGATCAGCTTATTTGTACCATGGACTTAAATTAATAATTCAAGGGATTTTCCGCAGTTAACTGAAAATTTTTTCTTTGAGAAAATCATTCAGAAGGAGCAAATTTTATCCTCAGTGCCATTTTCTTTCCTGTTCTAGCTCTTTGGTTTTTGATGGGCATTTTGCTGCTCAATTTATTTGTGCTCTGTAATCTTTCTTTATTGCCTTGCTTTGCTCAATAAACCATAGTAATTTTATTTGCATTTCCACTACAGACTGTGATCATGAAAAATAAGACCTGACTTATAATGTAATAGGGCAAAATCTGCCCATGCTTTCTTTAATCTTCCCCAGTCTCAATTTCCTCTTAGGTTAGATGAGATCTTTCCTACGTATTTCGCCAATATTGTGAGGATCAAAAGCTACAGCAGCAGTAAAGTGAATGATAAAGTTTAAAGTTCTGTAAAAATATAAGCTCTTTATTTTATTGCTGCTGCACAGAAATGAGGAAGCTAGAGATGAGAACGGTCACATAGACACTGTAATTATGAGCTCCTGCTGCAGGGAACTGCTGATGAGCATGTTTTGTCATCCGATAAGGGCATTCCTTTAAAGGGGAGTAGCAAAAGTTTCTTTAACAATGTGTGTCTGTGAAGGAGGCAGAGGACTGATGATGATGCATTGTCAGGACATAAGCAATGAAAGACTTACACAGATCTGCTCTGGACTCTGAATAATTAATTACTGGATGCAAAATTGCAAAAAGAGTTGTTAGGGTGGCTTTGGGTTTTGTGAGACCAATCGCTGCCAACAGTCATCAGGAAAAAAAAAAAAAAAAAGCGTTTATAGAAAATAGAGCAAAGTCTCAAAAGCAAGAAAGTTCCAGAAAAGGAGACCAAAGGCCTCTGGGGTCTACAAAATTCCTCCCTTTTCTGATGCATGTGAATCCCAACCTCACTTGAAAGTTCACTGTATGAACTTTAAAAATCTGGACATACATAACATTATTGGGGTTGGAGAGATGGTTCAGATGTTAAAAATGCTGGTTGTTCTTCCAGAAGACCTGAGTTCGGTTTCCAGTATCTATACAGGGCAGCCAACTGCCACTTGTAACTCCAGCTCCAAGGATCGGATGCCATCTTCTGGCCTTCACAGATAGCTGCACACATAGGCACACAAAGAAACACATACATACACAAAATAATAAGAAAATAAAAATCTTTAAAACCTTCTTCCATTTATTATAAATTTTACTGATACAAACTATGTGTAGTCCTATGTTTACTGAATTGCTGGATTCAACAGCCACGTTATGTGAGTAGGTTAGGAGCCCATCAATAGATGAGTAGATAAGGAAAATGTGATATGATTAATCAGTCATAAGAAGAACATTGTATCATCTGTAGAAAAAAGGATGACACTTGAGATCATCATGTTAAGCAAACAAATCTGGAGTTAGAAACACAAATATTG